>NC_056734.1:867540733-867758233 GCF_019279795.1 Protopterus annectens
TAGCACATATCATTTACCATGTGGAATGTGTGTATAAACATATTTACACATCGTGTTTCTGTACAACCTACATAAGAACATGTACATGTGAACTGGAGTACTGCATGAAATGTGTAATTAATGTCATTCAATCTCAGTGTTAGTGACATAATGAATAAGTTACTATTAAGCAGGTGTAAGCACAAATATGTTGTAGTAAACATATCTAAGCACCAGTAATCATGTTGAAGTGCGTTTCCATGGGGGTACATTTCCGTTAATGGGGCAACACTGTTAATGCGGTTGCTGACCTTCGAATACAGTGTCAAACTGCGTATTTGTGTTAGTCTTAACATGTGTGTGTAAAATGTAGAAGTTACAGTTGTTCTCAGTTTGTGTTTACATTTTATCCATTTAACTGATTTACACACAACTGTTAACATTAACATCAAAACCACATGGCTTGAGGTTGGAGTCGGAGCTGAGCACCCGCATTGAAAGTGTTTGCCCGAAAGCAGCATAGTGCATAAACAAAGACAAAGGCCTACTATTACAGCAATCTAGCCATTATAGGGAAAGCAGGCATTGTAGAAAACGTTTTGATTGTCAAATACCCATCCTCGACATCTCTAACTATACTAACTCAGCTTCTTTAAGCTGCGAGGATGTGAATGCAATCAGTAAATAGTGATCATTTGTTTAAGAGTGTCAGGCATGGATTTAGGAAGGCATCGCTGAGCCGGGAAATAACTGTTTGCGATGTATACATCTGTTGCTAATATACAAGGCTTTTACATAATGAATCCAAGTTGAAGCCTAATCCTAACAACTTGTGTCTTGTAAACCCTTCATGGCAAACATATACATAGCAATTTCACTGTCTTTTAATCATCATTTCACAGGCCTCACAGAGGACTGAAACTGTCTTATTACAAATTGTCAGCATGACTACGTCTTTGTAAAATGTAAGCACAGGCAGTTACTTCATGTTAGGCATTTCATGCAGTGTACATATCACCGTGTCATGCCTAATTAATAGAAGAAAGGAATGTTATGTTATTTGCAAGTATTTCCTTATTACTGATTTCCTGTCTGTGTGACTTTAAAGCGATCGCTCTGCTGTAATGGAGTACCTTAACACGTCTGTCAGGCAGACGTGTGTAAAATTAGACTAGTCACTTGGTTAAACATTTAATTATTAACAAAAGCATTTTATACCAACATGTGCTCAACAGACATGTTAATGAGCTGCATTACACCTGAATGATTGCATTAATAGTGTTGCCCCGATAACGGAAATGTACCCACTCAACAGTATAGCACATGTATTCAATTACATAGATGTATGTGTGTTAATGTCTATGTATATATATATATATATATATATATATATATATATATATATATATATATATATACATACACACACACACACACACACACATATATATATATATATATATATATATATATATATATATATATATACATACATAGATATAGATTATATATCGTAAGAACAAACCTCGTGACACCAAAGTATTAGAAAAGAATGAAAAGGAAAACATCTGCTACTCCTGTATTATGTACGGGTGTTAATCCCAAGGCAAGTGTGTGTCTGTCCGACACATGGGTTCAGACTGTAGTCTGGGTAATAATAGGGTTGCTGACGTTACTCACCAGCCATATTGCCAAATGTATGTGTATGTCTCGCCAACCCAATCACTTGGCTGATTTTGACATATATGTCCACTATATAGGAAACTACAAAACACGCTCCCCAACACATCCAGTGGCTAGACACTCACAGCCACCAACACACAGGATATGACTGACAAACACACACACCTGCTATGCCTCGGAATAGAACACCTACCTAACTACTTTAACACACTACAACATTACGCAGTTACCGAACGCGCTACTGAGATTACTGGGTTACAACAGTCCGAGAGGTGTATTTTTAGGTAGGTGACATCAGCAGCCTTGCCAAAGATGAGTATATGAATTGTACGCACTGTGAGTAGCCTAAAAAGCATTTCTCTCGACACAGTTTGAGACATACAGACACGCACATAATCAGCAGGTTTGGGGTTAGAACTACTATCTAACTAGTTTATCACTACAGCAGTATGCAGTAATGGGATGCGCCATGGAGATTACTGAGCTACAGCTCCCCCAAAGGTGTATTTCACATTGGATGACCTCAAAAGGCTTGTCATAATACTGCTATGGGGAGGGCAGTGTGTGCATGGGCTATAACCCATTCATATAGGGGTTGACATGCCACATGCGGGCACACACGGGGTCATATGTCACAGGTATGTGTATACAGCTACTAGATGACTACTTCCTTGTACAGTCATGTTGCACAGCTGGCACGTGCACCACATAGTCTGTCATGCTGACAGATACTGGTGACTAGTATCGGCAGTGAATGACATCTACACCTCATGTGTTTGGGGCCCTTTGGCTGTATGCTGGGTGGGACAGGCCCGGATGGCTCATTGTCACGGTCACCCTCTTCCGCACATCTATGTACGTCTACCTTTGGCTTATTATAGTGTGTTGTCCTTACATATATGCCTGTATTCCTATCCACTGTGTGTGCAAGGCAGGGGTGGTGCATACTGACATGTGTCTGCACTAAGAACTGCGACTGTCAGATATGTCTGGACCAATGGTGTTTGCAGACATGGCCTTCATGTGTTGAAGTGTGGGAGCATGCCCAGTATGACCTTTCAGTATGTTGCTGACTGACATTGCCTTCATACCTTCAAGTGTGTGAGCATGCCCAGTATGGCGATCTGTATCACATGTGTGGAACAAGTCCAGGTAGTTTGTACTGCGGTGCCGACCTTTGTGTTGTACATCGACATGTACCATGCTGAGTTTCCATCGGTCATATGGCATTGACTGTTGCTACATGTCTGCATATCGGCGGGGGGCACCTTACTGTATCTACATTCCTACACAGGAGTGGGTGAGCACACCTGACTGTTGCTATAAGTGTACGCTGGATGGGGGGCACGCCTGACACCTGTACACATTTGCTAGGACTGTACTGGTATGTCAAGTACTCCATTTTAGTGTGTAGTCTTACCTATTGAGCTGGCTAGAGGCATACCACTGTACTACAGATCTTAGCTTTAATTACCAACATACTGGTGTCTGACTTCCTAGCCTTCACAACTTACATCCAACTGGCTGGCCTGCTGTAGTCTGTCTGTGTGGGTCTGGGGGAGGGTTTACCCATAGGGCACAGTCAGAGGCCATAGTACAGCATTTGTTTGTGTCTGCCTGCACCTGTCCTGCTGGTTGAGATTTGTGTGGGTCTTATGGACACACATGTCACTCAGCCCATTACCTGTACTGGGTTTTGTCACCCTGTGTATTACTGGCTACTATGGTGACTCCAGTATGTGTTACAGATGTCATGGTGCCACTATGGGTGCCCACTGTCTGCTGCCTTAACATTCTGCCTCCCAATTCCCTTGCATGCTCACATCCATACCATAGCTACAGGTAACAACACATTCTACTCCATTTGGCACTTGGTAGGTTGATTGACTTAGCTTGAGGGTGTGCCAGACATGAGGATGGTGCTAGAGGGCTACCTATGTTGGATACACATAGTACACTCCCTATACATGGTTGAGCACAGGTATTGTCATGTTTAACATCCTTTTTACTGTATGTGTGAGTCAGAGAGGGTGTCATTCCCTGGTTCCCTACTGTGTCAGTGCATATGCTATGCATTGCCTCTTTGCCAAGGCCAGGTCATACTGGGCATGCCTCCTTCTGCCTACTGGGTCAGGCTCAGGTTGTTCCCCCTTTGAGTCACTCTGTGCCTGTACAGGCCATGGCATTGGTGGGGGGCTGTGTGCCCCCCCCATGCTGCTCCTGCTGCAGCTGTTTCTGCAGGATCATATTGTGTAGCATAGCACATGCAATAACAATTTGTGTGCATGTAGCTGGTGAATACTGCAAGACTTCGGATGTGTCCAGACACCAGAACCGTGCCCTGAGCATCCCAAACACATGCTCTATTATATATCTGGCCTGTGCGTGTGCCTCATTATGGCGTTGTTGTTCAGGCATGTGTGCATTCCTGATAGGTGTCATCAGCCATGGGTCCAGTGGGTACCCAGCAACACCCACTAGGTGAATGTAGGAGATGTCCATATTGACAAATCTGTGGTACAGCTGCATCAGATGCCATATTTCAGAATTGTCATAGCTTCCAGGTCAGCCAGCACACACATTCATTCTAATGCCCTGGGCATCACATATGACCTGGCAGTTGATGGAGGGGATGCCCCTGTGGTTGATGTAGGCCCTACCCTGCTCACAGGGTGGTGCTTTGATGCATACATGCATTCAGTCTATAGCACCCACTACCTCAGGGTAGTCTGCTATTTGGTGGAAGAGACGCATATTTCTGGTCAACACCTCATGTGTGTTGAGGAAATATACGTGCTCACTGGCATGTGCTGACATGGCATCCAGGAACTGGTGGAATATTTTGGATACTGAAGCCTGTGAGATCTCCATGATATCCCCAGTTGTGCTTTGGGAGGTACCTGTGGCTAGTATACCTAGGCCTACACATATCTTGGTATCCACTGAGATGGGTTCCCCTTGGCCAGTTTGATGTGTCGGGTGTGGCGGATACAGCTCAACAATTTGCTGTAGGAGGTCTCTGTCCACCCTATAGCGCTCCACTATCTCCAGCTTATGTAGCCCCTGGTAGGATACCCTGAGTCTGTACACTCTTTTGTGGGTTGTTCAGCAGCATTCACATCCTCACCACCCTCAGCCTCTTGCACATGTTGTTCTATGTTGCCTGCTGCAGCCCTTCTCATTTTGTAGGTTTGTTTGATATAATTTCCCTGCTTGTATACACTGGTGGTGTAGAGTGTGGAAAAACCAGAGGGGAAGGTGTTTGCTTAGTTTATAGTAGTGTTCTGGGCTGGGCTGGTCTGCTGCCTCTCCAATTGGTTGATCCTGATACATTTCACCTGTCAGCTCAGCTAGTTCTCCTTGATTACTTTCCTACTGCTGTTACCCCTTCCAATTGCCCAAGGCAGGTTTAGACACACCCGTAGCTTAGCCATGCTAAGCTGGGTGCAATCCCGAGCCACAGGGTTCCAATCCACTTACAGTATGCCTGACACACCTCCCATGATGTCACCTATATCCAAGTCTTGCACCCGGCTATCTATACTCTTACACTCTTGGGACCAGCCTCACACCCTGGGGAAAACTGTGATTCACTATCCTTCACCTCATTTGCATAGGATTGCCTGCTAATGCATAGTTACATGTCTCATACTGAGCCTCCCCTAAACTAACCACTGCTTACCATTGCGCAAATCCGCACACACCCGCTCACAACAGCTTAACAGTAACTTACTCACTCTGTATCCAATGGCTCTTGTTCTGCCCAGCAACAAAATAACCAGCCTCTGCAAGGCTCGAAACCATGACCCTGCACACAACAGCTGATGTGCTTTACTAAGCTATGGGAGATATACAGACATTGGTTGTTATCACGAACATATCATCCAACACAGTCATTCAATAGTATAGGACATGTATTCCATTACGTAGATGTATGGGTGGCCAAGGTGGTGCAGTGGTTAACATTTCCACCTCACAGCAAGAGGTTCTCCAGTTCGATCCTTGGCTGGAGTGCCTTCTGTGCGGAGTCTGCATGTCCTCCCTTTGGTTGCGTGGGTTTCCTCCAGGTGCTCCGGTTTCTTCCCAAAGGCATGCTGTAGGTGGATTGGACACTCTAA
Source organism: Protopterus annectens (assembly GCF_019279795.1). Lineage (NCBI taxonomy): Eukaryota > Metazoa > Chordata > Ceratodontiformes > Protopteridae > Protopterus > Protopterus annectens. The sequence continues at coordinate 867,546,514 of NC_056734.1, forward strand.
ATTGGTCCTAGGTGTGAGTGTGTGCATGTGTGTGCCTTCTGTGGAAGGTTGGGTACTGGGCTGGCAACGACACCGTAAGACTCCACTGCCAATCATGAGTGGACAGGTGATCTGCTGTGGTGACCCTTAACTGGGAAATGCTGAACGAAGAAGAAGATTCCATTACGTAGATGTATTTGAGCTAATGTCTATATATATATATATATATATATATATATATATATATATATATATATATATATATATATATACACATAGATATTATGAAACCAACACCAGCTGCTCCTGTATTATGTACTGGTGTTAATCCCCAGGCAAGTGTGTTTCTGCCCAACACATGTGCTCAGACTTTATTCTGGGTAATATTAGGGATGCTGACTTTACTCACCAGGCCTATTGCCAAATGTCTTGCCAACCCATTATCTTGGTGATTGTGACTTATATGGCCACTATATAGGGAAACTTCAAAATACACTCCTCAACACATCCAGTGGCTAGACACTCACAGCCTTCAACACATAGGGTATGACTGACAAACACACACCTGCTATGTCTTGTAATCGAGCACCTACCTGACTACTTTAACACACTACAGCATTACACAGCTACAGAATGTGCTACCAAGATTACTGGGTCACAGCAATCCCAGAGGTGTATCCCTAAGTGGTTGACATCATCAGCATTGTTAAAGTTGAGTATAGGAATTGTACGGAGTGTGAGTACTCTAAAAAGATTTGTTCTGTTCACCGGCAGATAGATACACACACTTGGCATATCTGGGATTAGAACACCAACCTAACTACTTTATCACACTGCAGCATTATGCAGTTACAGAATGTACTACCAAGACTACTGCGTCACAGTAATCCCAGAGGTGTATTCCTAGGTGGGTGACATCATCAGCCTTGCCAAAGTTCAGTATAGGAATTGTACAGAGTGTGAGTACTCTAAAAAACATTCTTCTGTCCACCAGCAGATGGACACGCACATACTTGGCATGTCTTGGATTAGAACACCGACCTAACTACTTTATCACATTACAGCATTACGCAGTTACAGAATGTGCTAGCGCGATTACTGTGTCACTTGAACCTGGCATAACGAGGGCATTATAGGGGAAGCTTGGGCCATTGCTAATATCCAGATTCTCAGGGGTGACAGTTGCAGGCCATGTCTGGCAAAGCATCATGGTCTGTCAACCATGGTAGCACAGACAGAGAGATGCTGGATACTCTTTTAATTACACCAGTACATACAATCCTTGTCCCTGTACTGCTGCATCATTCTGGCCACTGGCAGAATGTTACCCAGGACTTGGGACATACCTGCATGGGCTACAAGACCTGACAGTTCCTACATGTGTTCCCATGCAGTCCAGGCTACTGCATCACAGATCCTGCACAGCAACATAGAATATGCCAGAGACGTGTATAGTTATAAAGGTGGTCGGAGTGTATGGGCATGTGGCTAATCATGGCAGACAGGTAGTTGACAGTATGTTTGCCCTCATATAGCTTGGTGTGTAACATAGTGCTAGGGTTTGTGTTCAGAAATGAGTACTGTTGGCCATGTTTCCAACCACGTATTCTGAGGTGTGACACAATTATGCAAACTATGTCGTGCAGTCTTTGTATTCTGTTGTCTGTCTATTCCAACTTGGGAGGCCTCTTGCTTGGCCAGATACTTAGAGGCCTCTGTGGATGTGTGTGATATCTAGTGGAATGTGTGTGTGTCCTTACTGTGTTCTGGTAAGGGTATGTGTTGGCTGTGGTGATGAGATGCATGTGTTAACCTATACCTCTTGACTGTCTAGTCCAGTCATGGGTGTAGTATGGACTGCCTCCATGATCATCCCTGTAGCTGCATCCGAGACAATGTGTGGGCTGTGGTGTTAGGCAGGTTTGGCAGTGTACATGGCATAGAAATTGAATTCCCCCAGGATGGCCACATACACAAAGCTGACATTTGTAAACACCAGTAGCTGACTAGTGGACATGCCTGTATGAGCATTCAGTGCTACAAGTACCACGTACTGTATTTAGTATACTTACTGCTTATGAAGATGTTTTAGGCAGTGATGATCACATGTAAATATTTGTGTTATGGACGTGGCAACACTAGTTATTACAGGAAAATGGTAACAACCTTTAGTAGCAATCCCCCTCTGAGGGCCACATCACATCCTGATAGTTGATTACAGATGATGCAAGTGTGAACAGGGCTGTATCCTTGTCTGGGTATATACTCACATACCCAGCAGAACCATGAGCTCTGTTGGGCACAGACACCCATTCCCCACACATAGTCAAATATCAATAGACTCTGCTACCACTATCGACATGATCAGGATATAATCAGATAGTGTACAACATCACCTATGAAGCAGCTATTACACATGGGCAGCCAGGAGCGGCCTTAGGTCAACTGGTGCCCTAGGCAAAAGGTCTCCATGGCGCCCCCCACCACACTAACCAGTGCCCCATCCTGGTCTACTTACACCAAATAAATACTGGAAAAGTGCCCCTGCTAGAGCAGTGCCCTAGGAGGCCGCCTAGTTGGCCTATGCCTAAGGCCGGCTATGTGGGCAGCAGTTTCCTACATCTTACACTCCTACTGCAGATGTCACACTAGAGTCAAAGATTATATGCACCCTGTTTCATTACCAGTACTGTCAATATATTTCCAAGCAGCTGTTAGTCTGGCAATGAGAGGTAAGGCTACACAAATCTAAATGTTCAACCGGTGTCTCTCTACTGTCAATATCCAGTCTATGTAGGTGTGCACATAGCCATTTGGTACAGCCCTGTAACAAGGGTCAGTACACATTTGCAGAACATGTACACATGCACAGCTGTCATTGCTTGCAAGCAATAGTAAAGAAGTGGATATTAGGCAAGGTGGACTTTTAGGCAAGGTTCATAAGACAAACCCACCACCGTACATAGCACAAGTAACCAGAAACTGAGGGTATTGCTACTCAACGCCAGAAGTCTAAACCTCAGATTGCACACACTCGAGGCACTCCTCAGTATGGAGAACATCGATATCTGTGCAATAACAGACACCCAGTTAAGGGTCCAGAGAGCACCCCAGCATGCACCACCAGGCTATAACTCATACCACACCTTTCGGCCACAGAACCCAGACTAGAACAAAAAAGGCAGAGGTGTATCCATATTCATCAAGGATACTCACACCTCCAGGTTAGTGGTGCAGCACAATGCATCAGAGATCATCCAAGTGCAACTGACAATGGGTAACACTGCAATCCAAATTGTAGCTTGCTACAGATCCCTCACCATGACCCAGGACCCACATTCCGCATTTCCAGGGACACTGGGAAATATGCAGGTCCTACCAAACACCCTAATACTGGGTGATTTCAACTACCCAAACATTAACTGGGAGAACTACTCAAGTACTAACTCCCTTGCCCAATGCTTCCTAGAATTTCTCGACTCAAATGCCCTGGAACAAGTAGTCTACACCCCCACCAGATGGAACAACATATTGGGCCTGGTCATCACCAACATGGATGACTGGTGTTCCTCACCCGATGTCAATCCCTCACTGGTTAGATCAGACCATAGACTAATCACTCTGGATATTCACATTCCACCCACAACCCCAAACAAGGAAACCACCGTGAAAATCTTTTCCAAAGCAGATTTCACGTTGCTTATGCCCGAGGCGGAATGGTTTACAGCCTCCACGTCAATGGACAATGCTGTCCAAGATGCTGAAACCTATAGAAAGGCACTCTATGATCATCTGCAGGTATGCATGGGTCATGCTATCCCAAGTCAAACCTAGACTCACTCCTCCAAGAACAGGAAACTGGTCTGGTGGACCCCTGCCATACACAGGCTCTAGAATAGTAGGAGGTAACTAGTACAGATAAGAGCAGAATCCCTAGAAGGACAGACATCCTTGATCAGTATCAGCAAGAAACTACGATCCCTCATGAAATAATCCAAGGCTAGCTTCAAAAGGCAATTTCCCAAGGACCCTACAGACAACCACAAAGCATTCTTTGGCTATGTCAAGAACCTAAGTGGGAACTCTCAGATCTGCTAAGAGTTGGTGCAGACTGGCACAAAATACACTGAACTGACTGATATTGCCAACATTTTGGCAGACAGGTTCAGTGCAAATTTCACACCCCTCTCAACCCCTAAACGGCCCTTAACCATACCATAAGAATGTACACCCACAGCAATCATCAACACACAGGTTAAAACAGCCCTATCCAAAGCCACAAATACAGCCTCAATGGGACTGGGCACTGTCCCAGGCTGAGTCTTACAAGAGCTCCAAATGAGCTGACCCCTCACCTAAACACACTGTTCAAACCCAGCCTCTCTACAGGCTACATACCCTCAGAGTGGTGCACAGCAACAGTTATTCCACTCCACAAAGGTGGTGCCACAATGGACCCCGGGAACTAGTGCCTTATAAGCCTGACTAGCCTGTTCTGCAAGGCTATGGAGCGCATCATCATGGAACTCTTGAACAGAGACATTGGGAACCTCCAGACACATGATCCAACCCAGGTCTGTTTGACTGAGTGCAGATCATGCCTACTGAACCTGTTTGACGTCTTACAGTCACCTAGACTTTAGGTGTGGGGTGTGGTAGTTCACACATACTACCTGGACCTCGCCAAGGATTATGACACCATTCCCCACTCAGGTACTCACCAGCCAGTACATACACCCATACATCACAGGTTGGGTTGCCAACAGGCTTACACACAAAATCCACATGGTAAGCCTAGCAGCCTCCAGGTCCAATTCTTAACCAGTCACAACTGGTGTCCCACAGGACTCAGCCCTGGGACGCCTACTGTTTGCCATATACTTCTCAGAGGTACAGGCAAACACAGATGGACTACAGCAGACTGTGTTTGGCAATTACTGCAAACTGGGAGCCATAATTGACAGTCCAGCTGTCACAGACATCCTTCAAGGGGCCTCACATAGACCAACACAGGATGTCACAGTCATGGCCTCCAGCTAAAGGCCATGAACTGCATTGTCATTCCATGCTGGGAAAACTAAATACCCACATATTAACATGAGTGGCAGCCACTTTAATACAGACGAGGTAATGGGTATGTGGGGACTACATTAGATAGTGATCTCTCCTTTGACAATCATATCTCAAAAGTAATTAGTACATCCTTCTATGTAGGCCATCTGATTACTTAAGGGTTCACATCTAGACATACTGACGTTATTGTGCTCCTTTACTCATCACTCATCAATCCCATCATCGAGTATGATAAACCATTTGGGATGTACCTCAGAAGACACATCCAACAGCTGGAGGGTCCATGAACATACCTCACCAAGAGCATTACTGGCCTCAGACATGTGTCCTATGCTGCCAGGCTGCATGAACTCTTGCATTACTCAGTGGCATCTCGTTTACTCAGAGATGATCTTTGCTGCTCAACAAAGCCATGTCCAAATCAGGCTTAATGGATATGCTCCACCTATGGGAATCCATGTCACTGTGAGCCACACACTGTAAAGAGCTAAACCTTGCCACAATCATAACTGGAAGATGTTGGAGTGACAGATTCCTGTGACAGGTATTCCCTATGCTTTGGAACTACATCCCTGATTACATTATACAGAGCCCCTCACTAACACTCCAGGGAAACCTTGCAGAGTGGATGGGGAACAGAGGGTACACCCAAGGGATCCCGCAATTGACTCTGCTCCACAGCAGACAGTTAGTTAATCAATGGGGTGACAACAGCTGACACATTTTGGCTAGGCAAATGAATGGCCTCGGGCAATTAGCCATGTACCTACCTATGTACCTATGAACCTATACATACAGAATCAGCACATGATGATAGCTTAATTTACTGTTCAGGTGTTGATTTACCTTGTGCCAATAGCGGTTGTGTGTGCAACAGTTGAGGGCTACCTATGTAGGATGCACACAGTAGACCACCTATACATGACAATTTACAGGTGGTCTTGTGTATGTGCCATCCATGTTTACTGCTGTGCAGGCATAGTGTACTCAGGTAGTGCTCATGGAAACAACTCGTACCTGAATCGCTCGGCCATATTTGGTGTTAGATCGCCGACACTAAGCCTGCACCTGGTGCAAGCTTCATGAATGCCGGGGATTGTGTTTTTATTTGTTCTTTTTTTAATTCTCTAGTCAGGGGTAGAAAGACTTTTCTTTTAGATAATACCAAAGGAGAATAGTCATTGTCAAAACTTATCAAATTGTCTTTTATTTTGATTGGAGTTTTTGACCATGCAGTTTTAAGGACAATTTCTTTAACATGAGAAGATAAAAATTTAACAATTACAGATCTTGTTGAGTTGGTTTTATTATTTTTTGATGAAACCAGTGACCTGTGAGCTCTCTCAATTCCATAGGAGAGAGCCTCAGGAAGATCTAAAACTTCAGCTATCCAAGATGACAGAAATCTCTCTGTATTATTATTTTCTATATTTTCAGGTAAGCTACATATTCTTATATTATTACGACCAGACCTATTTTCATGGTCAACTATTTTAGATTGAAGTAATGTATTTTGCTTTAAAAGAAATTCTATGTTGTGCTCACCTTCTTGTATCTGTGTTTCCATGTCATTTAAGGCTGTTTCAATCCCTGAAATTAGTTGTTTTTGTTGCTGCACATCCTCATGAAGAATGTCCATCTGCTTTGTAGATTTTTCTTTAAAAGTATACAGATTCATATCCATTCTGTCTATTTTGGAAGTTAATTCTTGGATGTTGGTTAATAAAGATTGAAGTTCCTTTTTAAAAGTTATGTCTGTATGTGAAGTTTTGGTGAAGCTCATATTGTTGTCTGTTGAAATGCTGATTTGACAAAAAAATCAATAGCATCAAAAAATGTTTTAAATACTATCCAAGTAAATGTTATAAAGAATCCAATGGTATAAAAATGTCCACTATTAGGATAGTATTTTTAAAAAAATTCCTGTCAAAAATAATTTGAAAAGACAGAGCTGAAGAGAAAGGCTGCTACTCAGAGCTCATGCTAGCCATGCCCCTCGTTTTTATTTTTTTGTATAGATGTATGTATACATAGTTTGACAGGTAGATCCATATTAATCATTATATTTCACTTGTGGAAGAAAATTACTTGGACCATTGATCACATGAAAGTACACTGCTGAGTTGTAGTTATATCTTGTAGAAAAAGAAATTAAGACATTTTAATACTAGAACAGTCATATAATAAAAAAGGAACAGTATCCCTTTTGCCTCAATAACTGGTACAGCATTCTGATAATAAACTGACACTTTGTAATAAGTAATCCCTAAATGTCAAGCAAATAGTTGATTTATAGGGTTTACACTATAAAAGGGCTCATTTCTAGGCCTGCAGAAATCCATGTAAAATACCTTATTAACATGAAGACAAATAGCTGAAAGTACTTCTCCGAGAACTCATTATTAAGTAAAATGCAATTTACAGCATTGGAAGAGGAATATGCACCCAATTAAAAGACATTTTAAAATGCAGTCAGCATTACATGTAATGTTTAATGAATATATGTTATGTCCTGCAAAGGGCATATTTATTATGGGCATTGATTATCTATGGGAGTGTTGTCAATATCTATGATATGGTTTTATGTGCTTTCAGATCACTAGCAAGATAAAGATTTATATCTTGTACTGAACTAGATATGATTTTTTCATTAAGTGGGTTTGGATAAGTTAACTTATAATCCCTGACATTGCAACTAATGTTTAAAAATATAACTATCACAAACAAAACAATATGTCTTGAGGCACTGTTCCCAATTATTCCATTCATCTGAATTGTTTCTATTTTGCAGTAGAATTTTATTAGCCTTATTGGTTGCCCTCACAAGTGCAACAGTTTATAAAATGCAACAGTTGCATGATATATGATTTTCTTTCTTCCTTTCTTTCTAAACTAAAAAAAAAAACAATCTAAAATTGTATTGTGAATGAACCATGTATTCTTGATATTGTAATTATAAGACAAACGGCTCCTTATAAAGTTCGTATTTTCTAAAAATGTGAAAGTGATTGACTCTTTTTTTCATATTTTTGTCCATTTACATAAATAAATACATGGCTTATGTCCTGTTTTCAGAATAGATTTGAATTGGTATTTATACAGTTTGGTATACTGCAATTAACTCTGCTAGGACATCAGTAGACATCAGCTACTATTCCAGAAGGAAGGGTGCTAGCAGGTAGCATGGCTTTATTAGCTTCACTGGAAGGAGATTGCACAGCTTGCTGTATGTTAACTCAGGGCACAAGTACTGATGTTGAACATGAGGAGGTAGAAGACAGAAAATGCAGATTAATTATACTAAGTAGAGAGCTGTGCTCTGGTTTGCGTGCTGTCAGTACAAATAAAAGTGTTGCAACAGTAAAGTGTTTACAATGAACCAAGAAATGTGGAATGAAGTGGTATTTTTTCTCAGGCGTGGCAATTTTTTTATAGATAAAAGTACATGATATTGCTTAGTTTTTATTTTTTTGAAGTGTTCATGGTTATACAAGTTTTTGCTTTATTAATTTATTCCATCCAAGGGAGCTATTAAAGTTTGCACTTTAACATCCAATGGGTTGACCCTATTTTTTTGATATAATCAAATTATGTCCTCACATTTCAAACAAATGTTCATATTATGGGGGTTAATAAAGAAATGTAAATGGCAAACTCTTCAGCACAAACTATTTTTATAGTGGTAATTTCCTTTAGGTTCTAGATCTTAAACTGGATTTTGTAAGTCACAGTAAACACAGTCCGTGGGATTCTATAAACTCCACGTACACTCTGCGTGAATCCTATACTGAGTTTATATTTGTTTTCATTGGTGCATGGTGAGTGGCAGTTCGCACCACCATGCAATGCACATTAATGCCACGTGCTGTCTCTAAGTGAGGTTTCATGGTTGGCAACAGTGTTGCTGCCAGCAAACAATGTAAGCGAATGAGGATAGCAATTCTGTTTAAAGCAGGTTACCTACAGTCTGCCAATTTGAGTGGAATGCCACAATTATCACTAGGACTTCACAGATAATTGTCAATCTGTTCATGCAACACATCTGCACAAAGGCCAGCATAATGTCGGGACATTTAAACAGAAATAGAGACATATTTGACATCGATGGCACATAGAAATGTGGTAGAATGAAACTCAGACACATATCTCAACCTATTAGCGCAAGAAATCTGGATAAAGACACAAATAATGGGGGGACAAAGGGCCCAGAATAGGGACAGATTGTAATATTGCTCTTCCAAACTCAGAAAGTTGATAGAATAATAGGTTGCTCAGTAGCATGGATGTTTTTGAAGAGCATGAATCTTGAAAGTCAAATGTCTGTCATCAGTTTCTGACTTCAACCACAATGATATGCCAGTGATTAGCCAGAAAAAAAAACAAACTGTTATGAGGAAAAGATCAAAAATATGAGACAAAAACTGGGCTAGCTGGGCAACTCAGGACAGTTGAGAGTTATGAACTCAAATGTATGTAATATTGACTCACGTTAGTACTGAGATCATCCCAGTGATATGGCAGAAAATCACAAATTTGATAAAGAGCACATCTGGACATCCTAGGAATATCTGGACAGTTCAGAGGTATGAATACAAAGTATATGGTCCAAACACAGTACAGGACAGTGCATTTACAGTGCAGAGTATTGTGATGTCCCATTTCTGGCATTCTGTACTCAAGCTGTGTAAAAGATCTGTAATGGGCAATGGACTGCCATGTAAAATGAAGACTCAGGGGAAGTGTGTGTGTGTGCATTGAATAGGGACACACAGATGAATTATAGGAATAAACACAGAGAAAGAGGACAAGTGAAACAACCTAATGAAGAGCAGAGGAGGTCATGTCAGTGGAAGATGGTTACAGCATCCACACCAGTCACAAATATATATGGTACAATAGGGAAAATACAGTGAAAATGTGTTTTATGTAACTGTCACACAAGGTGACATAACAATGGGGAGGATGCCTGTGTGAGATAAGCATCCTTACATGAATAATGCAGAGGATATCTATCAGGGATCCGACATACAATTGGGGCTGGGTACATTTTCCGAAGCTGTGCAAACTGAAATCCCTGAATATGAGTGTAATCTCAGCAGAGATCTCCAGCAAGATGGCACAGGTAAAGGATCAAGAAAAACATTTCAAGAACCAACCACAATCAAGGACAATATCAGAATAATACCACCAATAATCCCATGCCACTGACATAATATCTGTAATTTAGAGTGATAAGAGATGAGTCTGCAGACACACACTTGAACAGCTATTATGATAAATCCACACTCTATGAGGATAACCACAGACACTGTCCTGGCACTGTATTGTAACATCTGCTGGAGGCTGTTAGAAAGGATACTGATATACCTATATGCGACAGTATGGGCAATACAGGCTAGATGACTGGTGTGCATCGCATATATATATATATATATATATATATATATATATATATATATATATATATACACACACACACACACACACACACATATATATATATATATATATATATATATATATATATATATATATATATATATATATATATATATGGCATAATCCACACCATCATGAATGATATACATGCCATTAATGTTGTCAGACACCTATGTACGTAGTGCATGCATAAGCAGAACAGGTAGAACACATGCATCTGGTGTAACAACTTGATTGGAGTTCTGCACCATCAGACAGTCATGTATATTCCACAGAAAGAATACCTAGGTAAGGCCACTTCAGTTACACAGATGCGTAGGGAGGTACATGAGGAATTGTACATTGTACTCATTTACTCGTGTGATGAAGTCCGGGAACCATGAAGTTATTATGGCATCTGATATGCGTGTATTTCACATACCCAGTAACATAATAGAGAGTAGTCAGCACTGTGACCACATGCTGGTGGATGTACAACTTACCATCTACCCAAGGAAACAGGTCACATACCTACTGGTGTGATTATAGGGTGAGATGTCCACATTATACTTGGGTGGTGCGTTTAACAAATCCCCCCATGTTTCTTGTCAATGCAGGTGATGTCAAGGCTGTGGCAACAGTTTTTAGTATGTGTTGATACTGACTATATTATACTAATATGACAGTTGGAGTCAAGGATTGTCCACACTCTGTAGTCCTTCTAGCAGCTGTTTGGACACAGGATGCCTATGTCACCCATGATGTCCATCACTTAAACTGGACCTGATCTCTGGACCTGGGATATATGTCAGGTCACACATTTCAACATAGTGGGATGTCACGTATGTGATACACTCATGTACCCATTTGGCGGTATAGCTGTTTATGGTCACATATTACAGTGTTGACTGAATACCTCAATGCGGATTTGTGTCATATGCCTTGACCTGGACAAGTTCCACAAGATGATACTGTTGCCATCATACATGCCCTTCGTGACCTCTTTCAGGACATCTGTTAGATGTAATAGACATGATGTAGCATTAACAACTCAAAGACAAAAACAAAATAACCACCACTCAGATAAAGCCAATATTACTAAAAACACAATACCAAAATAAAAGTAAAAACAGCACCACAACATTCTAATAACCTCAAGAGTTTTATTTCGCTAGCTTATAACAAACTTTCACCTCAAAGGCTTCCTCAGGCGTAAAATCTAACATCAACTAATACAACCACATATACTATGAAAAAAGTCAGGTGATATCAATTACTTAAACATCAGTTAACTAGCTCATTACACAATTTATCCATTTCATAATAAAACCATTTGAAATGTAACTTCAAAAATACAAAATTATATAAAATAAAGACATATATACAAAATATGCAAAATATACAATTACAAACATACTTTAAAATTTTCATTTCCTAATCTTATGTTTCTCTCTTAAAGTAGGCTTTATAGTAATAGTATTATTTAGACCTGCTATCCATTTATTTTCTGATACCTCTATATGATACTTATAAGCACCCCTCAAATGATTTCATAGACACATTGTAGAATAAAAAATCTAAATTCATGAGAATCATCAGTTGCATTTATATGCCAGTATAATGCATTGGTAACAATCTTCCTTCCAATATCAGACAGATGTTCACATATTCTATCTTTCAATTTTCTATTTGTTTTGCCTGTGTAAAATGTATTACACCAAGTACATTTACTTATATAAACTATATTGTTAGTATTACAAGTCCCATAATTCCTAATTTGGAATGGGTTTATGTAACAATAGATATTCAAACGATAATCCAGTATAGATATCTACAAAAATAACCATTATTACATTTCTATGTACCTGATTTTTTTAATTTGCACTTTCCTAACATATTTTTCTTGTTCTTTATAACACAATAAATGTTTAAGATTACTTGTATTTCTATATCCAAATTGAAGGTTATTTACTGTAAGATTTTTTTAAAATAGAAATGTAATTCAACATGAAAAAATGTTTCTTAATTATATCATGTATTCTTCGTGTATTAAAACATATAGAAGAACACATCTAAAAAAAGATTATCTTGTTTCTTATTTCCACCCTTAAGCTGTCTCCTAGTGTTGATATTATGCATATATGCCTCTGAGAAAAACAGACATAGATGCTGCCAAATCTCTTGATGAACTTGCGTAGTTATAGACTGTATATCTGATTCTTTATATCCTCTGGCTAAAAATTCATTAACCATTAGACTTAAGTTGGATATCCCTAGTCTCTATATCAGTGTTTAATTTAACTACATGACTAAATTAGTTTTTCATAATATTATTAAATATATGCGGGGGGTGCATGCATTGTCTATGCAAGTATGTATTTGGTTTAACGTTTTTTTTTTAAAGGGTGGTTTCAATAAAGACTGAAGTATTCTTATAAAGTCTAATGTCCAAAAATAACTTTGCTTGAATGTATATTTACTTGAAAAAAATCTGTGGTAGAATGTAGATATTCAATGAAATCATAAAAAGAACCCAAAGAACCATTTCATACTTAAAAAAAAAATAATCTACAAAATGTCTATAAAAACAAATTAACGTATTTATTTCTGTGAGTCGAAAACATATTTATCTTCCCAGTTGTTTACTACCATATTGGCATAACTGTTTGCCATGGGAGTACCAATGGCAACACCTTTAATTTGTTTATATATTACCTCATGAAATATAAATACATTATTATTTAATACTAGGTCTATTAATGTGCAAAATGTTTCTATTTCAATAGCCAAGAAAATATTATGATCTCTTAAATATTCTCTAAGATGTTTAATACCTGTTTCATTAGGAATGGATGTAAAAAGTGCATCCACATCCATAGTTACAAGATAGCTATCAATAGTACTATTGACATGTGACCATGTATACAAATGTTCCAAAAATTGTGTTTTATCTCTAACTATTGTCTTAGAAAAATTTAAAGCTATCTGAAGTTTGTTCTCTATAAAATGTGAAATTGGCTCTGTAATCCAGCCATTGGCTGAGACTATTCATCATAAGGGAGGGGTTAAATAGATTTACAGTATGTAATTCAGACATACTATATATAAATTGTATCCTTGGTACTATAAACCTGACACCTTCCCCACTAATGTCTGCCATGTCTATCTACCAGCAGATCTAGAGCAATGGAGACTGATGCTTTCCCACCAATTCCAGTTATTGCATTTATTGGAGTGTACACAACCATGCAACACATTTGGGTTCTGGTGTATGGAGGGCAGCACTGCCAAGCAGTGAGGAATGACAAAATTAATTTTTGCACTGTAGGATTCAAACGTAGGCATAAGGAATAAAACATTAATTTCCACAGTGTTGATTTTCCACCTTTGCCATAGAAGGCATGCTACTCAGATGTAGTCAGGCATCATACATAAATGCAGGTGACAGTATATGCTATTATGTATGTGTGTGACCAGACAATGTTACTGGATAAAGTGGTAGTTGTGTATGTGTCTTAGTCAAATGTGAAGGCCATGCAAGTCCAGACAGCAGAATTATACTTACAGAAATATAGTACACAATATCCCTCTCAGTCATACATCTGATAATAAATCTGATAATACATAAATAAATAACACAATAATGTGTCATCCATTATATATATAATTCATATCATCTCCACTAACTAAAGTGTTATAACTGAAATATAATTTGAAGTAGAGCACCATTATATGGAACATCCCGTATTAGAACCCAGGACCATGCGTATGGTAGTCCTCCACTTACATCTGTTGCCACAATACAGTTAAAATGATACTTGTTCATGTTTCACTTCATTGCTGTTAACTGCAATGTCACAACTGTTTTCTATTTTTGGCTGTCTGGGTCTTGTGTGCTTCCTGGGTGGTCCGGTTTGCACACTGCTGTGCTTCGCTCAAACAAGTTAAGTGCAGCCAAGTTTTCCACGCATTCTTTCAGTTTCTCACGATTGTGCTACATGCTGCATCACACAAATAATGCCCCCCCCAAAAAACATTAGACAAACAAAGACAGAAAAGGAAAAAAAGTAACAAGTATTTGAAATGTGGAAATTTAATGTATGACATACATACAAGAAAATGATGGCTCACATAAGATATGTCTCCATAGCTCTGGATTTGAACTGTCACTCCAATGTACCTTCAGAACACAGGATGGGTGCCTTACCCCTCTTTGCCACACAAAAAGCATTACAGCAAATAACTGAACTCATTCTGGACACAATTGACTGCAGCAGCATCTGCAGTGATATCAAACCATACGACTGTTATTTGTATATTTATTATATTTGGATGTAGTACACTTAGTGATCACACAACCTGTTATGATTATTACTTGCAAATATCCGGCTGTGTCCTACTTTTCTGTGTTTGTTGGTCATTCCTCAGCTATTTGATCAGTAATCTGAGACATGCAGTCTGTAAGCCATTTTATATTGTTGACTTTAAAATGTGTGAGGATATTAACTGGCAATAATATCATATTCAATTGCCAACAAATGAAGGTCAAGTTTGATGTTAAAGAACACAATCTGTGAATTGTGTGCTGCTTACTTACATTTCCAACCTTACACATAACACTTTGTAGAGCTAACCTGACACACCCAGTGGAAGTAAGGCAGCTTGGAGTGTTATTGTTTTCCTTCTCCCAACCAGTAATTATTCACAGTAGCAATCCATTAAAAACAAACACTGAGGGAGTACCTGCACTACGTTTATATCTCCTACACAGATCCAAGTATTCAGGATTCAGCAATTCAAATGAGCTTACAACTCATTTGCATCTTCACAGGACTAACAGCTCTAAATCTACACCATATAAAAAGTCAACTGTGTAGCTAGGCAAACTGTTGGTGAGGAAACTTGTTTATGTTGGAAAGACTGCACATGTGAAATTTCTTCGGAATATATCTATATAGAGGATTACTGAACTTTAGAAAATATGCTTGCATTTTGTCAGCTACATACTGCATATGCTGGAATGGATTTAAGAAAAATCTGAAGCAACGACTTTTTCATTTTTATCTCTATGCATTAGTTTCTCAGGTATAAATGATCGCAATATGTGAAAATCATAACTATGTTTCAGGGCTAGTTCTTTTGATAGCACTTTTAGCATTTCAAAAACAACTTGTTAGAAAATGTGTCATTTGCCTGTTCTTTTTTTTGGGGGGGGTTAAAACCCGGTTACTGTTATGGCACAAACAAATATAAAACTGTTATTTTTTGAGGGGGCAAAGCTGAGTTACTGTTCTGGCACAAACAAGGATAAGCTGCTATTGTTACTCTTCTTGTGTTGCATCCAGCTTGCTGTTTGTATTTCACATCTCTAAACTGTTTTATGTTTCTCCAGTGGGTAAAACTGAATGGCCACCTTTTCTATTTTATCTGTGAACAGTTATTTTGTAGTTATGTGATACTTATGTGTATTATCCTTCTGTTGTCTTTTAGGATGCCTTGGAGTATGCCACCCAGGAGTGTCAATCCTTGGATGCCTCCCCCTTCACCGATGCTGAGAATCAGGTCATAGTGGATGCCTTTTGGCAACATAGTGCCTTCCTGCTTGAAATGGGATGGGGACATGTGGCAAGCAGAATGCAAATTTGTTGCCAGATTGCAGATGATATTAATGATGTGGGTGACCATGGCAGGAAATATGAGCAGGTGCACCACAGGGCCACTGAAATGATCACATCTGCATGGACGAAAACAGCTGTGGTGGCTCATGACCAGATGTTTACCAAGGGAGGGCCTGCTATGGCATCACTACTAACATCAAATGAAGAGATCCTGGCCAATATCTGGGATCCAGATGGCTCCCAGGAAACTGGAGTACAATATGTCCTGCATGTTGGTTAGATCAGCTTCAGGGACAGCCAGCACATCCCAGGAGGAGCCTCCAGGTAGGCTTTGGTATCTCAACAGTTGAATACTGTTGTATAGTAAAACAATTGAAATTAATATATTACTTCTGTGTCACATTAATTCTTTTTTGGAGGGGATTGAAGATTGCTACAGTTAGCTTAGGTTAGAGCTGCAAGCTGCGCTCTTGTTGAAAGTATAGTTAATGGACACATAAATGGGTAAAATTACTGTTAATTGTGATGATGTTGCCCTTACCTTTTGCTTGACATCTTCCAGGACCATCTGGATTGCAGAGGAGAATCTCACCTGCAAATGGTAAGCTAAACATTTTCATGCCAGTATTAATGAGAAATGTAAATACATATTTTAGTGGTGCTGTTGATTTTAGGCCTGTTGTGTGTATTGCTATCCTGTCTGTAATAGTGGCATCACTGTTAGTTTGTTAGCATATATTGGTCTAGATTAGTGTAAGCATTATTTTTCCTGTGTTTGTTGCTTTTTATCACAGCTGATCATGACAGTGAAAGTGTGGGCCCTCTCCCTCCTGATGTCAGTATATCAGCAGACTCTGATGATGATGTTGGGCAAATTGAGGCACAGTTGGGGGATGCAGAGATTAAATCTGACACTGAGGTTGACATACAGCCATCCCCTGCAATTGCATTAGATATAGCCAGTAGGCCTATGCCTACCCATTCCAGTGACCCCACAGATATTGGACAGGTAGAGGACAAGGCCATTTAACAGGGAAGTGTGGTTACTGAGGCTTCAGTGCCTATTGGGTCTGGCTGTAGCCAAAGTGTGGTGAGGTGCCATGCAGAAGAGTTGATAGGAGTACTCAGAGGAGGCCTGCTGTCCCTCCTCCACCTGGTCCAGGTGCCTCTTCCTGTGCTATTCAGTGTATGTTTAGGGCCATCATAGATGTGCAGGTACATTCTCAGGGGTGCTCAAGAGAAATGCTCCGGGTTGTAGATGTGGCACAGGCTGACTGCCTCCACCATGTTGCTGATTCAATAGATCAAATGAATGACATGTTGGAATGAGGGGTGTCTGTGAAGTAAAGAGGGGTGTCTTTCATGGAACAAGCATTGTCTGTGATTGAATGTCTGCAGGAAGGGGAACAGCATCCTTGTGGGTGTAGGTTAGCCACATCATCTGCTGTTCATTAATGTGGTCATGCCCTATCATGCTATAATAATGGCAGTACTTCCACTGCTCAGTAAGTGAATGTGCTGTTCACACCCAAATGGGGCAGACAATGGGGAGATGGTCCTGGGTGTCCCTGTGAAGGGAGCTTGTCCATCAGACGTAAGTCACATTCAGGTAGCAGCAATGCACCTGACTGTGGGTGTGGTCATGCCACTGCAACTCAAGGTAGAGTCAGTTCTCATGGTTGGGAATGACAACGATGACCTGACACCTCTACCATGCACGGCTCACACCTGCTGGACATACCAATATGTACAGCCAGCAAAGAGCTTGGCTGTGTTCATGCAGAAACTCACACACCAATTTCACCTGGGGAACCCCTACAGACACGCATACAAAAGTTACATGGTTCAGTCATGCAGCTTAAAACTCATTTTGTCTCACTGGCTATTTGTTGGTTTATCCAAATTCTGCCTGCTCCTCTTTCTTACTCACACACACTCACCGACCTTTTGTGTCATCCTATGCCTCCTCCCCCCCCCCCACCCACACACACACACACACAACATTCTGTGCAAGTGATAACAACTATGTCATATCCCTGTTTTCTAACTTTTGGATTCAGTGACACATAAGCTTTGTGTCTGATGCTCAGGGTTCATAGATGACTTGTTGCTTAGTATATTTGCATTTCTGGTGTTGAAGTGATTGTTTTTCCTTTGACTTATATTGGCCTTGGAAAAATAGACAGCTGATACCATAAAAATTTCCCAACTTTATTGTGAATGATCTTGTGAGTGTTGTGATGTCAGAAACTGCAATGTGTATCATTACTTTCTAACTTCTCTTTCTAATGATTTTCCAGTACAAATGTATGATGCTAAACTGAAGGCATGCGGTGATCATCACTACTTTTGAGAAGTCTGTGTGAATTTTTGATGCCTGAGGCTTACTACTTAATAATGGACACATATAAGCCACATAAGTCTCTGCTGTCACAGGTTAAGATCATTTCTGTAAAAATCTCCCACCTTTTACTTGCTTACAGTGCCAATTAGTGAAATACAAGGATGTACCACTCATTCAAATTATTACACAATACATTTCAGGTTCAAGACTTTTCTTGTAAATGCAGCAGTTGACATGATTTTAGTTCAGGTCTGATTCTGTCTGATGCAAACAGTACATAGTCAATACGTGGAGAGGTAAAGGTAGTGTGAGTTATCTGGCATTGATGTTACTATATGTGCATAGGAGGAAGGTTTTTGGCCCCTAGGTTGTGAGTGAGTTGCTATGTGTTGCCTCATAGCCAATGCATGGGCATGCTGACCACACCTATATCTGCCTACACTCACAGCAGCTGGTGGTTCCCCCTCTGACTCATCTGCCTGTGGCTGTGGTGACCTTGGCATTGGTGGTGGGACATGTGCCCTTTCCCCCCCTGCTGATACTGCTGAAGCGGTTTTATCAGGATGATATTGTGTAGCATGGCACATACTGTGATGATTTCTGTACATGTCCATGGATTGTTCTGCAGGGCTTTCCCAGATGTATCTAGGCTTTGGAACAATGACTTCAGCAGCCCCAACACACTCTCTATGATATTTCTGGTTTGAGCATATGCCTCGTTATGGCATTCTTCCTTGGGTGGGTGTGCATTTCTGATGGGTGCCATCAGCCATGGTTCCAGTGCATAGCCTGCATCCCAAAGTAAATGACCCTGTGGGATATCCCCCCCCCCCCTAGCAAACATCTGGTACAGTTGGGAGGTGTGCCAGATATGTGAGTCATGATAACTGCCAGGGTTGCCAGCACACATGTTCAAGGTGATTCCATTGGCATTACACATGACTTGACAGTTGATAAAGTGGTAGCCCTTTCTATTTATGTAGAGGAGAAAAGTGGTAGCCCTTTTTATTTAAGTAGAGCCTATTCTGTTCCCTGGGTCATGCCTTAATTTCTATATGTGTGTAGTAAACTATAGCACCCAGAACCTTAGGGTAGTGTGTTACAGGGTAGAACTCCTGCATATTTCTGGCCTTCTCCTCAGGACTATGGGGAAAATATATGTGGTCACTGACATCTTGGAAAACAGCATTCAGGAACTGATGGAAGATCCTGGATGCTGATGCCTGTGACACCCCGAGCATGTCCTCTGTTGGTCTCAGAAAGGTACCTGTAACTAACATTCTGTGTGCTACATATACCCTTGTCTCCACTGGGATGGGTTCCCTTTGGTTTGCCCTGGCTCTGAGTTGAAGAAGACAGAGGTCACAGAGTTCCTATAGTGTGTCCTTAGTTAGCCTGTAGTGCTTTACAATTTCCATGTCATGTAAGCTGAGAAAAGTTAAATGGGGCCTGAAAACTCTTCTCCTTCTTGGTCTATGCCTATCGACAGCAGTAGCAGCACTGGCTTCAGCCAGTAGCACATATAAATGAATTAAAGCAGCAGGAGCCCCTAGTAGTCTTTCCATATAGATGCCATTTTGTGGCTGTATTCCAAAAACAGCATGGAGTCTACATGGTTGCTTTATAGCTTGCTGAATAGCTCTACTACATTGGATTGGTTGATTTGCATGCAATTCAGCTGCTTATGTTGTAATTAGCATACCACAGTGTTTACCTTGTTTGCACAGTGGTGCATGCTCCTACACGACACTTACTGAATCTAAAATTTGCTGGTACCATTTAGGGTTTATTGAATCCCCCTGAGTAAATATTAAGTTTCTAATATTTTGTAAACAACTTACAATATCTTAACAGCCACTAAAGTTACACGCATACTGTCAGCAGCATTTTGTTCATCCCCCTGAGAATTTTTGTATCAGTCTAGGAATTCTGTCTGTGCTACTTCATAGCCAAGATTTTTAGAAAACATGAATTTTATGATGATATAAATAAATATTACATGACAAAATTTAATTTATCTTTACCTGCACTAAACAGAGGTCAAATATCTAGAGGTGTTGGTAGTATGTAACTGCAGAAACACCTGGAGGTGTCACTGACTGTAAATCTAGAAGTCCCTTGTGTTACAACATCTTGGTCTAATGCAATATTTATAGCCTTTTGCTGTGAGTAGTTTAAAAAAGTTGAAGAGCATTAAGAATAGGAAGTAGGAATGATTATTTTTGGGAAAGAATAGAAAAATTGAACGATAGTACATGATGCAAATATTTTGAACAGTCAGATCTTTAATAGAATAATAAAAAAATGTAACTGATTTTTCCATCAGAAACTACTATAACTGCTTAAACTTAACACTATGTGCAGTAAAATCTTTTAAATCTGCCTTTGCTGATGACAAAATATGGAGGTGAACTGAGGGAAGAAATTGTACAAAATACTGATAATATGTAGCATTTTTAGCAAGAACTGTTGTAACTTGGAGAATAAGAGATACATTGAATTATGCAGGGCCAAACATAAAAGCACTTTAACAGTGTGAAAGTTTATCTTTTCAAAAATGATTTCACTATTGCAGTATTATTTCTTGGTGGTGGTACAGCAAAAGAGGCATTCAAAAGGAGGATGAGTAAAGGAAATATGATTTGGTATGTGAATGAGATATATAGTTTATTCATTATGTAAATTAGATATATAGTGTATTCAGTATGTAAATAAGATATGTATTTTATTCAGTAAAAGCATTCTGATTCATCCACTGCTGATCCTTGAAGTCATACCACCCACAGATGCTCTGCTGGCTACTTTATGGAATGAAGTAAGGTTTCTTGTTTTGTTGTCAGTTGTTGTCATTGTCATTCAATATTTTTCTGTTTTGTAATTCTTGAATACAGTTAGACAAATGTTGGATTATTTTTTATTATAGAGGAAGTACAAAACTGAGTAAATATTTCTTTATAAGTTGCCTTAGGGTTAAGCCACCTTGTGTCACCAAGTTTACCTGTTGGAAGTTCATGATCAGCAATTTTGTCCAGAAATTTACTAAATGCACACCTTGCAAACTTGTTGCGATTGTTCAATATCATTGACTTGGGTCATGGCTTAACTGATTATCACTACTTGAATAAGTAAATGGACACATAGCTAAGTAAATTATCAAACAAACAAATTAATAAATAATTTTCTATAGATAATCATAAGCAAAACAAAACAGAGATAATGTGGTTGAAATAAATCAGCTATAATTTCTAAAGCAGAAACAGATATAGGTTGTGAGGTTAGTGAAACTGTTAGACAGTGTTATGGAGAACAGTAAAATTAAGTCTCTAGATGAGATGTGATGGGCTATGTGCATAGCATTATAAGGGAGGATGAAATCAAAGAAGTGACTGGCATTCTACACACAAAAGTCAGTGGGAAGCAGAGGACAAGAACTCTTATAAAGATGGAGAAGTCTAGAAATGGTTCTCCTATCAATCATTGACTTCCGCAATGCTAACAAGCAAGTGCCAAAAAATGGCTGAAACAGAGGAACACAAAATTACTTGAAGTTGTTTTGCAGGGGGGGATATTATATATATATGTATATATATATATATATATATATATATATATATATATATATATATATATATACACACACACACACACACACACACACACACACACACACACACACACACTCATACATATACATATATATATATATATATATATATATATATATATATATATATATATGTGTATATATATATATATATATATATATATATATAGATATATATATATACATATATATATGGGTCTACTTCATATGATCAACAGTTCATTTGATCAGCACTCAGTCACTCATTTGACCAAGACCAAAACACCTAAAGATCAAAACACCTAAAACCCATTTAATCGAAACTCATATCACTGACACATGAATTAAAAGCATTATGCCCTTTTCCCCACTGTAGCACGATCCTGGAGTTAGTATATATATAGATGTGGGGTGGGGAGGTATATCCCCCCACATTGGGGGGTGTGGGGGGTGTAGCCCCCACATACTTCATACATTTCAAGCATACACATGGATACTTACAACTGAAGTGACTAACTCTTTGCAGAAAACAATATTTATCTAAACTATGTGGGGGGCTACACCCCCCACACTCCCCAACTATATATACTAACTCCAGGATCACACTACAGTGGGGAAAAGGGCATAATGCTTTTAACTTCATGTGTCAGTGTTATGAGTTTTGATCAAATGGGTTTTAGGTGTTTTGAACTTTAGGTGTTTTGGTCTTGGTTAAATTAGTGTCGATCATATGAAGTAGACCCATCTATATATATATATATATATATATATATATAAAATCAGGTGAACTCTTTTTCATGAAAGCGCATTTTTTTTAAAATGAACTTTCGCGAAATAGAAATAAACCAAAAAAAAAAAAAAAAACACACCAAAAAAAAAAACGCAACACTAACCATGTTTATGCAGGAGGGCTTTGTGCCCTGCACCTCCCCACCCCCCTGCTACTTTTATATTCTCACTCTGAGATCGCACTACAGTGGGGAAAAGGGAATATTCCCTTATCCCCAATTTGCCTCGATCTAAGCAACAGCTCCTATTGCTGTTCACTTAGTTGCATTTTCGAGAAAGTGCATTTTTGAATAAATGCACTTTCACGAAAAGGAGGTTGGCTGATTATGTTTCATTGAAACGTAATTTCGATGGGTCGAGGTAGACCCGTATGTGTGTGTATATATATATATATATATATATATATATATATATATATATATATATATATATATATATATATATATATATATATATATATATATATATATATATATATATATATATATATATATATATATATATATATAAATGGGTCTACTTCATATCATTGAAATTTCATAATATTGAATTTCATAACATTGAGACCAAAACATCTAAATCCCAAAACATTGAAAACTCAGAACATTGAAAGTGTGCTTCATAACACTGAAAACTACAATGCATATGTAAATTACCTCTTCACCTATAACAACACCTAACAAACACACTTTCTACTACATTTCTACGGGGAGGCAAGCTCCCTGCCCCCCATATACCCCCATGTGGTGGGGGTTCTGCCCCCCCATCCCCATAAATTAAATATACCAACTCCAAGATCGGACAACAGTGGAAAAAAGTTAATTTCCTAACCTCACTGTATCACAATCAGCATACACATAACATTTTTTCCACTGTAGTGCAAGCTTGAAGTTGGTATATTTAATTTATGGGGGTTGTGGAGGGGTCTGCAGGGGGGCTCGTCCCCTGCAGAAATGTCATAGGAAGCGTGTTTGTTAGTTAGGTGTTGTTGAAGGTGGAGGTGATATTATTTACGTGTGTAAGGTAGTTTTCAATGTTATGAAGCACACTTTCAATGTTCTGATTTTTCAATGTTTTGGGTTTTCAATGTTTTGAATTTTCGATTGTATGGTCTCAATGTTTTGAAATTCAACATTATGAAATTTCAGTTTTATGAAATATACCCATACATATATCTATATATATATATATATATATATATATATATATATATATATGTATGTATGGGTCTACTTCTGTTCTTCAAAATTACACTTCATCAGAGAACAGAAGTACAAACTCACTTCAGCAAAAGTGCATTAAGGGAAAATGCACTTTCGCAAATTACACTTTACTGAAGCACGGTACAGTGGGGGTAAAGGAATATACCCTTTTCTCCACTGTAGTGCAATCTCTGAGTTAATATATATAAGTAGGGGGTGTGGGGTGCAGGGGGGCTTGCCCCCCTGCAAAAGCATGTTTTTGTTTTATTTTTTTTTTATTTGTGAGGCGATCATGTGCCTAGACTTCAGTGAAAGTGCACTTTCATTGAAGTGCACTTTTGCTGATGTGGGGTTCTACTTTTCGTTTTCGGTTAAGTGAAATTTTATTGTAATATATATATAAATATATATATATATATATATGTATAACTGCGGTGGTGGTGCTGCGGTAGCATTGTCGCCTCACAATATGACGTTGTCCTGTTCGATTCTCAGCTAAAGCGTCTTCTGTGTGGAGACATGCGTGAATGGGTGTACCTTCGTTGAAGGTTGTGCATCAGGGCTGGCAACTCGGTATGTAAAAATCTACTGCCAATCATTAGCGGACTGAAGTTCCGCTGTGGTGACCCCTAATCAGGAAAAGCCGAAAGATGCAACAACAACAAAAACAACAGATATATATATAATATAATATATAAATCAAATCTCCCCTAAAAAGTGAATCATTGTGAGTGGACACTCAGAAATGGCATCAGCAATAATGTTCTATGGAGAACAGCTTTTTACATTATGTTTTTCATAATGTTTTTTTTCCTGTAGGCAACTGATGCTCACGAAAAATCACCTCAACTACCTCTATACAGAAGCCGACTTAGAGATGGGAGGAGAAATAATGTTTAAAAATAAGTTCAAAAGATGATAAGGTTTTTAAAGTGGAACATTATAGCAATAACCCATGGCTTTGTGTGGGTCATGCTGAATTTACCCAAGACTGGCATGAAACAAACCCATTCATGACCCACACCATCTATGACTTATTGTTCTTATACAATGGTGTTAGTTTTGTGTTGTGTTGTGTTTTTGTTGATGTTATTTAGGTTTCTGTTTGTTTTGTTTTCTATTCTACTTTTTCTGACAGAAAATAGCTTTAGACTTCTTAATTCAAGTTTATTGTTTATTTTAAGAATTTGAAGAAATGTAAAAAGAGAATAATATAAGTAAATATATATATACATATATATATATATATATATATATATATATATATATATTATATATGTATATATGTATGTATATATATATATACATATATATATATATATATATATATTTGTTAAATCTTTTGCTATGTTTTGCTGTTGTAGTTTTTTATATTTCTATACTGCTTCTGATGTATTTGCTGTCTATCTTCAGATGTTGGCTTGAGTTCTTCTTAGTGTAATACCTGCTATGCAACCTGAGCATCAGACACAAAGCTTCTGTATCCCTGAATCCAAAAGATAGAAAGCAGGGATATGGCACAGTTATCATCACTTGCACAGGGTGTTGTGTCAAAGGGGCAGGAAGCCTAAGCTCACACAAAAGGTTAGTGAGTGTGTGTGAGTAAGAAAGAGAAGCAGAGAGACAGTGGATACACCAGCAAATGGCCAGTGAGACAAAATGAGTAACTGTTGTATGTGTGTCTTTAGAGGTCATCCAGGTGAAATTGGTGTGTGAGTATCTGCATAAACACAGCCAAGCACTGTGCTGGCTCTGTGTCTTAGAATGTTGGACAGGTGTGAGCCATGCATGGTAGAGGTGCCAGTTCATCATTGTCACCCCTGACCATGAGAATAGGCTCTGCCAGGAGTTGCACTGGCACATCCACACCCATGGTCAGATGCACTGCTTCTACCTAAATGTGACTGATTTCTGCTAGATGAGCTTCCTTCATGGGGATGCCGAAAACCATGACTCCATGGTCTGTCATGTCTAGGTGTGGACAGCACACTCACTGATGGAGCAGTGGAATTACACAGGAGGTAATGCTTTTACATCTTTATATGTCCATTAACTATACTTTCAACAAGAACATGGCTGACAATTGCAACCTAAGCTATCAACTATAACAATCTTCATCCAATCCACTTAAAAAGAGATGTGACATAGAAGTAAATTCTTGATTTCAATTGTTTTACTATATAAAAGTATTCAGCTGTTCAGATACTAAAGCCTACATGCAAGATCCTCCTGAAATGTGCTCGCTGTCTCTGGAACTGCTGCTCTGACATCCAGCATATGCTGTACTGCACTCTCCTGGGAGCTGTTTGGATCACAGCTATTGGCTAGGAAATCTTCATTAGGTATTATTGGTGGTTTCCTAGGAGGCCCTCATCCAGTAACCACCTGCTCACAGCCCACTGCAGCTGCTCTCCTCTGTGCAGATTTGATCATGTCAGTGGCCCTGTAGTGCACCTGCTCATATATCCTGCCATGGCGACCCATGGTATTGATGTCAACTACTATCTGATGTCATATTTGTAATCTACATTCCCTATCTCCCCATCCCCTTTACATCAGAAAAGCAGCATGTTTATAAAGGCATTCACAATCACCTGGTTCTCAGCATCAGTTAAGGGGGATCTACAAAGTTTGACACACCTGGGTGGCATAGTCCTAGGTGTCCTAAAAGACAACAGAAGGATAACACAAATAATTATCACATAACTGCAAAATAACTGCTTACAGAACAAAAAGAAAAGGTAGCCACTTGATATTACCCACTGAAGAAACATAAACAGTCTGAAGATGTGAAATATGAACAACAGGCAAGATACAAAACAAGAAGTGTAACAAGGTCAACATATTCTTGTTTGTGCCATAACATTAACTCATATTTGCCTCTCTAAAGGAATAGTGTAACTTTGTTTGTGCCAAAACATTAACTCACCTTTGCTCCACTGAAGGAACAGGAAAATTACACATTTGAACTACTAAAATTGCTATTAGAAGAATCATCCCTGAAACTTTTATAGATATTTATCACACGGCATTCCATTTTCATGTATCACTAATCATGTATACATCTGAAATGACTTAACAAACATCCTCATACCATCAGTACACTTTTAACTAATGCATACAATGTATGCATTAGTTAGAAGTGCACTGATGGATATGGACAAAAGTGTAAAAACCTTTGCTTCATAATTTTCTTAAATACATTCTGGTATATGCAGTATGTAGCTGACAAAATGGAAGCATACCTTCAGAAGTTCAGTACTCCTCTGTGTGGATAGATCCTAAGAAATAGTATTTATGCAGTCTTTACAACATAAACAAGTCTCCTCACCATCAGTTTGCCTAGCTACAAGGTTGCCTTTTTATATAGTATAGATTCAGGGCTGTTAGCATGGTGAAGATGCAAATGAGGTGTGAACTTATTAGAATTGCTGCATCCCAAGTACTTGGATCCATGTAGGAGATGTAAATATAGTGCGGGCACTCCCTCAGCTTTTGTTGTTAATGAATTGCAACTGTGATTACCGGTTAGGAGAAGGAAAATACAACGGCACTGCAGGCAGCCTCACTTCCACTGGGTTTGTCAGGCTAGATCTACAAAGTGTTAGATGTAAAGCTGGAATTGTAAGTAAACATCATGCATTTCAGAGTTTGTGTTCCTTCACATCCAACCTGCCCTTCATTTTTTCCAACTGCATGATATTATTTCCACTTAATATCCTCACACATTTTAACGCCATGATATAGAATGGTTTAAACATTGCATGTCTAACATTACTGGTCATATATCTGAAGAATGACCAACACACACACAAATGTCAGACAGGTGTATATTTGCAAGCAATAATCATAACAGGCTGTGTGACCACTAGGTGCAGTACATCCAAGAATAATAAATATAGAAATAACAGTTATATGGTTTAATATCACTGTATATGCTATTGTAGTTGGTTGTGTGCAGACTGCATTCAGTTCTTCACAGCAAAGTTGTTCGTGTGGCAAAGAGGAATAAGGCACCCATCATGTGTTATGAAGGTACAATGCTGTAAGGGTTCAAATCCAGATGTATGTAGACATATCTTATGAAAGTTAGCAGTTTCTTGTGTGTATGTCATACATTGATTTTCCTTTTCTGTCTTATTTTTTCCTTTTCTGTCTTTGTCTAATTTTGTTTTTTTGGGGAGTTGTAGTGCATAGCCCAATCATGGGAATGCAGGAAATGAATGCCAGTTTTGGCTGTGCTTATCTCATTTGTGTGAAGCATGTCAGTGCACAAACTGGAAAACTGGAACCCCCAGGCAGCAGATAGGAGCAGACAGCCAATACAACTGGGCATCGCACAAACCAGCTAAGTGGCATTGAATAGCCTTTAACAATAAGAACTTAAGAATGATTAATAAAATAGGGAATGTCATGTAACTAGTCCTGTGGCAGCAGGCATAAGTGTACAGGTAGAGTACAGATGGTACTGGGTTCTACTACTGGGGTGCAACTTTTGTTTTACTGTTGTGACATCGCAGTTTATACAATGAAAGAAGTGCTTTCTCAGCCTTCTTGTGGCAGCATATATGCTACCATAAACATGCTCATGGGTTCGAGTATGGCATATTCCATACACATTTACTGTTGTTCCACTTTTCATTATAGTCATTCTCACTTAGAACACTTGACATGGTGGAGCTGATATGAATTTTATGTATGAGGGCTAAGACAGTAGCATTATGTCAGTGATTTCTTATATATCCATGTATTATCAAAATGTATTATCACATGTATGACTGTGGGTATATTGTATACTATATTCTTATATTTCTGCTATCTGGATTTGCTTGGCTTTCACATTTGCCTAACACACATACATAGCTGGCTGTATGTCCAATAACCTTGAAATTGCAATTGCAATTATGTAATTCCTCACTGTTTGCCACTGTTACGCTCCGCTTACCATCATGTAATGCGTTGGTGTGATGGTAAGTGGAGCACAACATTTTCAGTGGGTGCACTTCCAGTAAATGCAATAAATGGAAATGGTGGGAAAGCATCATTCTCTATTGCTGTACATCCATGGCAGATATGGCAGGTGTTTGCGGGGAAGGTGTTAGGTTTAGGGCACAGAGATGGGGTGTCCAGGAGTCCAAGATTTTTATTGGATTCCTAGTTAAGAACCACAGTGTCAGGCTTCTGCAAGGGTGCTATTCTGGCTCCTAGTATAAGTCAGAAGCTTGTAATAGTTTAGCCGGGG
The DNA here is from genome assembly GCF_019279795.1 of Protopterus annectens. Lineage (NCBI taxonomy): Eukaryota > Metazoa > Chordata > Ceratodontiformes > Protopteridae > Protopterus > Protopterus annectens. The sequence continues at coordinate 867,575,762 of NC_056734.1, forward strand.
CTGTAACCAGTGCCACCAGTATCCCTTGCACTGATGACCAATGTAGGCATCACTACAATGACCTTTGGAGGAGGAAAAGTGATACCCTTGACTATTGGATCAGGGAATTTAGGACTGTGGACATCCTACTCCTGTGCAAGTATGAACTACAGAGAGTACTTGTAAGATTTAAAAGCTGAATATAGACAAGAATGGCATCCATGATGGCACCCTTCACTGTTTTATTTTTTCCACAGCTGCCCATGATCGTGAGGTAAATATCTGAACTCATGGGGCTGGATTGGTGAGGATGAGAGACGCATGTGGTATGTGTGCAGCAGGAGAGTAGTGTTATTGTACTATTAAAAGTTATTTTGTAGAGTGGTATCAAATTGTGCATACATACCTCAACTGTAAAATCAAGTATGCAAGCAGCAGTCTGTAGCACAAACCAAGAGTATTAGACTTCAGTCCAAGGTTTTGGGTTAAAAAAATACGCTTCCCAACTATACAGTACTGTTAATTCTTCAATTATATTTAAATTAAATTCAAACCTCTATAACAGTGGCCAAATACCCTGCTGTAAACTGTAATCTTTATAATTGAAATGCTCATATGTGCAAGATATGCACACCAAGGACTACTTGCTGCAATCTGTAGTATAGTGTGCATCTGTTAGGAGATGGTAGACTTAAAAGTACAATAGACTTAAATAATTGTATGAATGCATTGTATGTCATATATGAAGGTACTAATTTTATCTTTTTTTGTTTTCTTTCACCCCAACCCTTATCTCTCTTTTTTATTTTACTTGTATTTTATTTATTTATTTTTTTAAATTTTATTATGTCTCATCAAAATGTGTCCATGTCATTCATGTGTGCCACATCACTAAATGCTCTACAGCTCAGCGGGGTAGGCCTGACCCACAGGATCCACCTGCCCTGCCTCCACTGGCTCCATCACCATTGTCCAACATGTCTGGGAGCCAGCCTGGCATCACCACCTTAGCTACCCCATCACTACATGGCCCTCAGGTAGTCCTGCCCCAGATGCTGGTCCAGTGGTACCTTCTGGGACCAGTAATGGAGGTGGTAATTTTATCACCTGCACTGAATTGCCACTGATGGAGCTTAGGGTTGTGCATTGCACTATTGGTGCATGTCTACACTGATTGGAGAGGCTGCTCTCCCTCATTTTGGAACATACCAGGAGGAGTAGAAAAAGATGTCAAGCAGTACAGCCAGTAACAGAGTGAGGTGACAGTGATGACAGTCCAGTGGGTGAGGTCTCGATTTTCAATGCCACCTAGCTTGATGACCATGTGTTCAGGATGACACCACCCTCACCCCAATCATGGTGTTCGCCAACCTTTTGTATCTATCACCATCCCTGTCTCTTGTCTTGTCTGTCTACAATTGCTTCCTCACCCACCCAACTTACCTCATCCAGACATCCTTACATCCCTTCCCCAACATTCTGCTCTCTCCACAAAAAAAAAAAAAAAAAAACACAAAAAACAAAAAAAAGGTACCCGTCCCACAAAAAAAAAAAAAAAAAAACCAAACAAAAAAAAATGTCTCATACATAGCTTTCTAATTTGCACACATGTCTTCACTTGATTTGGTCCATTTAGCCATACCACAGGATTGTGTTGTGGTCACCTTTCTTTCTCTGGAGGTGACAGTCCAAATTCAGTTAATATTTTCCACATATGTTCACTTTACACTCTTAAAGAAATGGATAACTATGATTCTGTCATATCTCCATCCTGCACATTCCTGCCCAGCTTTCATAGATTCATAGGTTCATAGGTAGGTACTAGGCTATTGGCCCAAGGGCCTACATAAGTCGAGCCAACAAGGTTCCCTGGCTTATGCCACCCAAGAAAGCTATTTTCCTGTGCCACTGTCGAGCAGAGACACAGAAGTGATACCCGGGGTGTATTTCCTATTTCCCATCCACTCATCAAGATTTTTCTTGAAGAGTGCTAATGAAGAACTTTGCTTGACATAGATGGGTAGCCTGTTCCAGAGTATGGGAAGTCTCTAAGACAGGAATTTATCCCTCCAGCATGTCCTGTTTATTGTGGTGATAAGGTTTATGTCCCTAGAGCATGTTGCTCAGAGGGATTGGGATTTCTTTAGGTGTAGCATGTCCAACAGCTCTGGGTATGACATAGCTGTATATGTTAGGCAGAGATTACCTCGGAGTAGGCGCTATGCTATGGAGTAAAGCTGGATTTTTTTGAGGCGGTCAGTGTAGGGCATTTGTTTGAGGCCAGTAATCCTCTTTGTGAGGTACTTCTGTGGCCTTTTCAGCTGTTGCAGATGTCTTGTGAGTTACATTCCAAAAGGGGCATTGTACTCTATAAAGGGTCTAATGTGTGTTGAGTAGAGAGGAACAATGACCTCTTTTGTTTGCTGGATGAGAACCCTTTTATGATGAGGTGTGCCATGTAGAAGGACTTCCTGACTACTGCGGTGTTGTGACTATCAAAGGAGAGACTACTGTCCACCGTGGTCCCAAGGTCTCTTATCACACATTCATTGTTAAGTAGATTGCTGCCTATGTGGCAATTCATGGGCACAGAGTTTTTACCAAAGGGGATGACACTGCACTTTTTGGCATTGAGCTTGAGGCCATGGCTCTGACACCAAGCATCTGTTTCAGAGAGGCCATTCTGTAGGATGTCCACATCATTTGGGGACTTGACTATGGCTCCTAGTTTGCAGTCATTTGTGAACTTCATTAGCCAGAGGCCTTCTGTGTTAGCTTGTACTTCAGAGAAGTGTATACCAAACAGGAGAGGTCCCAGGACATAAACCTTGTGGTACTCCACTTGTCACTGCTTTGAGGTCAGATTTGGAGTCTGCAACTTTTACAGTGTGGGTACTGTCAGTGAGCCAGTTGGCAGCCCATCTTGTGACGTAGGGATTTATACCTAGTTTAGTGAGTTTAGCTATAATTCCAGAATGGGGGATGGTGTTGAAAGCCTTGGCGAGGTCATGATAGGCTGTATGAACCACCTTACCCTCATCTACGGCTTTGGTGACTGCCTCGAAAAAGTTGATCAGGTTCAGGAGGTATGATCTGCCTTTCACAAACCCGAACTGGGTGGGATCCAGAGTTTGGAGGTTACCAATATCTTTGCTTATGAGTTCCATGATGATACGTTCCATGGCCTTGCAGACCAGGCTTGTCAGGCTAATAGGTCAATAGTTCCCAGACTCATTGGTGGATCCCCCTTTGTGGAGTGAGATAACTCTTGATGTGCTTAAGTTGGGAGCCAGTTCATTCTGAAGTTCATATAAACCGCAGCCTGGGATGCTATCCATTCCCATGCATACTGTGTTTTTGGCTTTAGAGAGTGCAGCTTTTACCTGCATAGTTGTGATTACAGGGACTCTGCATTCTTCCTGTATAGATATGGGCCCTTTAGGGGGTGAGAGAGGGGTAATGTTAGCACTGAAACTATCTGCCAGAATGTTGGCAATATCAGTTGGTCTGTGATTTTCTTGACTTTGTGCTGTAACTCAGAGCAGATCTTGGTGTTGCCATCGAGATTATTGACATAGCTATAGAATGCTTTGTGGTTGTCCTTGGAATTAGTGGTGATTTTGTTTTCATAGCTAGCTTTGGAGGATCTTATACGGGATCTCAGCTTCTTACTGAAGCTGACCAGGGAGCTCCTCCACTCATGGGATTTTACTCTCTTTTGCAACAGCTTCTTCCTTCTGTTGTACAGTTTGTTTATGGCAGGGGACCACCAGATTGACTTGGAGGATAGCATCTTGGTTCTGTTTGGGATAGCATGATCCATGCACTCATGTAAGTGCTTATAGAGTGCATTTGTGTAGGATTCAGCAGTTGTAACTGTATTGTCCATCTGCATGGGTGTCATGAAGTTCACCACTTCTGTCTTAAGAAGCATGAGGTTGGCTTTAGAGAAATTTTTTAGTGTGGCTTCCTTAATGGGGGGTGGGATGTGGATATCAAAGGTGATTAGCTTACGGTCGGATCGGACCAACAAGGAGTTGACTTCAGGTGTGTAATACCAGTTACTCATGTTGGTAATGACTAGGTCTAGGATATTTTTGCCCCTTGTGGGGGTGTGGATAAGTTGATCCAGGTCATTGGAGTTTATGAAATCCAGAAAGCGTTGCGCTAAGGAGTTGGTACACGAGTAGTTTTCCCAGTTAATGGTGGGGTAGTTGACATTGCCCATTATTAGGGTGTTTGGTTGAACCTTAATATTTTCCAGTACATCAAGAAAAGAGGAGAGGGAATCCTGGGGCATGATGGGGGATCTGTAGCAAGCTACAATTTGGATTGCAGTTTTGCCCAGAGTTAGTTGCACTTGGATAACCTTGGATGCATTATGCTGAGCAATTAGCCTGGAGGTGTGGATATCCTTAAAGAATATGGACACACCTCCACCTTTGGTGTTTCGGTCCAGGTTACATGGCCGAAACGTGTGGTATGAATTATAGCCTGGTAGTGCAGGGGTGCTCCCTGGAGCCTTGAACCAGGTCTCAGTCACTGCACAGATATCGATGGTCTCCATTTTAAGGAGTGCCTCCAGTGAGTGCATTTTGAGATTTAGACTTTTAGCATTGAGTAGCAATGTTCTTTCAATTGTTCTTCCCCCTGCTTTTTCCCCATTTCATCACTGCCCTATCAACCCAGTTCACCTCTTTAAGGCATTTTTGAGTAAAGGTGCGCATGTACATCACTCACCAATGCACAGCAAAGAGAAATAGTGGCAATGCATTTATATGTATTTAAAAGTATTAGAATCAGGTGCAATGTATTTAAAAGTATTGTATACATCTGTATTCAAAATCAGTACCATCTGGCCCCAACAAGGAATGTATCAATGCATTAACACCTGCTGCCACAGTCAGTTAAGCAGCAAGTCCCTTTCATAGACTCAATACTAACTGTCAGACTTTAGCAATGTGGGTCTCATTTACAAACTGCTTACTTACACACAACCATGTGTATCTCACATGTGTAGAAACTTTGCTAATTATTGCACAAACATGCTGCTCACCACCTTAAGGAAATGTACATATTATGCTGTATTACTGCTGCTTACTGTCCATTCTCTCTATATGACATGAAATTACATGTGTAAACCTTATATCTACCAATATATCATATACTTACAATACATCCATCTGCTGCCACCTCCTTAGCACTGCAACCCTTGTTTCTCACTACAATTTCCACACATATATCAACCACAGTACAAAATGTAATATCTAATGTTGTGTGCTATGCAATGCACATCAGTCTGGTAACAAGCACAACTGCAACTATTGACCCATATGCTTAAAAATACTTATCTGCAAGGCTAAGGAAGGAATCAACATGGACCATATCCAGAGAGACATAGGTGACCTTCAACATACTTGACCCTACCCATGTTGTGTTTATCAAGGGTAGATCTTGCTCATTGAACCTTGTGGACTTCTTGGATACTGATCCTACAGACCTGGATGAGGGATAACAGGACTTACCTTCTATGTTGACTTATCCAAGGCCTTTGACACTTTCCCCCACTCATGTTTCATAGTGAAGATCTCCCATGTGGGCATTAAGCCACACAGTAGTACAGGGAACACACACTCTCAGAGATGGGGAATACACATCCACCATTAGCCAATAATGATTAGAATGCCAGAAGGATCTGTGGAGGGCCCTCAACTGTTTGCAATCTACTTCCCTGAAAAGCAAGCAATGGTAGATGGGCTATGGTATACCAAATTTGCAAATGACTGGTAACTGGATGCACTAATAGAGTCTCCAGTGATAGTAACATATTATGGAAAGGGGCTGCAACACACAAATGATTGGTGCCAAACTCACAGACTGAAACAAAGCATACAATGGCCCATTTTCCCCTTTGGCAGTAAAATACCCCTGCTAATCATGATATACATAGCACCTCTCTAAACTCAAACACAGTGTTGCGAGACTTGGGAAAACATGTTGATAGCAATCTACACATACATCAGTATGAATCCATAGTGGTGACACACACACACACACACAATTCCACATTGTGCACATCTTGCATATGGACATCATATCCAAGATCAGGGTGGTCATGCCTCTGATGCACTCTACCCTTATCAGACCACTAACTGAGTACATTGCTCCCTTTTGTCTGTACTTCACCAGACAACTGCAGCAACTGGAGAAAACACAGGACTGTGTGTGGGAGACTCCAGGGCTTCTAAACAAGACATACATGGAAAAACTGAAAGACCTGTCAGTGTACTTAGTATCATGGTGGCTGCTGAGAGGTGACCTATGCCTGCCATACAGAGCAGTCTTAGGCCCTGCCCTACTGGAAATGCTGGGCATCTACAAATCAAATGGGACAATAATAACTTGCCCCAAGGTTCTCACCCTAGCATGTAACATACACAGAACATGCTGGAGAGACAGACATATTCCCCCAGCAACTCACACTCCTCTGTAATAGACTTCCACTGTATGTGAATCAGTGCTCCTCAATTATCCTGTTCAAGCACAACCTTGATTATTGGTTGGGTGATTGTAAAGTCACCTCTGGGGTTGCACTCATGTCCCTCATGGACAGGGACAGTTGTTGCTGCTCACAAAATCACTCTGCTAACAATGATTATAGAACTATGCTCAATAAGGGTACTTATGTTTTTACACAGCTAGGCTTTTAAACACTGTAGGGCCATTGGGCTAGAAGCCTCCTATGAACATATGAAGATATGAGCTTATGCAGGTCTCCCAACATTTTGTCTCCCACATGGCCTACCGATGTCATCTATTATAAGTTCACCTGCAGTCTTGTAAAAGTCAGACTTGTGCCATGGTGCTTGCATAAAGTACTGGGTTCTGTAGTCAGTGCACTTAGATACATAGGGGTTCTATTCTCACTGCAGTCAAGTGTGTGTGGGTATGTATGTGTAAGCTGTTGCTTGATATTACACAGAGCATTTTATACCAGCATATGTGGCAATTATATTCTCCTTGACAGACACTTCAAATGGCAGAAGCTATATCATATTTTTAGACATACAGTACTCCCACCAGGGTAGGGTCAGAGACTGGCCTGGAGGCCAGGCAGAAGTCACCTCAACCTATACAATAAAGATAACAGTGATATGTCTTTTAATCTATCACATAAATCATGGCATGGTTTGTAGGCCCTGTGTTATCTTGCTGGAAAAGCCCTGTGGTCTCTCCAGCTGATGTATGTGTCTGGTGAGGTACATAAAAAAGAGAGCATTATACTCTATTATTGTTGTGATGAGGTTTGATTAAGTGCTGTCATACAATTCTAAGATCTCAGTATGATGTCATGACTTATGATGTGCACAGCATAGGCTTTCAATACCAGTGTGGATACTTGTGGTCAAAGCTCAGAGTTCTCTCTACATGTGTTTCTAGAGATTGCATCATTGGATTTCTGCATAGCAGGACTACTGTCAATGCTGTGATTAACATGGAATTCTACTTTTCAGATGGACAAAATTGCAAACACATTTATGCATCTAGTTGTAGATCAAGTACCTTTGTCACCATTCGGTTGTGTGTGTTAGCTCCTCCAATACTATGTTGTCACATTGGTGGACTCAATGCTTGCACACAATATGAAAGAATCAGCAAAATTTTTAAGCCAAATGTCATATACTTTAGCCTGAACTGGCGAGAAATAGATTTCAAACTGTAAAGGGCCAAGCACAGATCCCTGGGGACTGCCAGTGGTGATAGCTCTACTGATATAGGTTCACTCACCAACTTTCATATGATATGTTCTGTCAGTGAGCCAGTTAGTTACCCATCAACTGACTTAAGGGTAAATCCACAGCTTGGAGGTTTTCTGAATGATGCCTACATGGGAAATTGTGTCAAACCTGAGCCCAGATCACAATAGGCAGTATGCACTGTCTTTCCTTCATCCAGGCCTATCACATTGAACCACTGGGCTGTGACAACATCCCAGATCACCTACGGCATGACTCAGCACATATACATTCCTGATATAGTTGAATACACAGTTCAACACACTATCCATATGGCCAATATTCCCATACAAGGGTGTACATCAATATGCATCCACCTGAGTTGGGGGGACAGCATCTGATGAATGCATGTAGAGATATATCCTCACTCTTAGCAACTGTGAGGTAGACAAACATGTCAGCACAGATCTCTTTTACATATATACTATTAATATTCCAGGTGTGTGCAACAGACCTGTGTAAGTTGTTAATGCTACATCAAGTCTGTTACTTCCAATAGATGTCTTCAAAGAGGTCATAGAAGGCATGCATGATGACAACAGTATCATCTTGTGGAACTTGACCAGTTCAAGGCATTTGATGCAAACCCACACTGAGGTCGTCAATCAACACTGTCATATGTGACTATAAACAGCTATATCACCAAATAGGTAGACCAGTATATGACATACATGGCATCTCACTATGTTGAAATGTGTGACGAAATCTATATGTCATGTCCAGCGATCGGGTTGGTACATCACAGGTGTCTGTTAGGCACTTTTCTGCCTATTAAGTGATGGACACAACAGACAACATAAACATCCTGTGTCCAAACAGCTTCCTGAAGGACTACAGATTGTGGACAACCAGTGACTCAAACTGTTATATTAGTAATACAGATAGTATGAACACATACCAAAATCTGCTGCCACATCCATGACAAAACCTGAATTGACAAGAAACATGGAGGGATTTGTTGAATCAGAAAACAAACACACCACCCAAGTATAATGTGGACATCACACCCTATAATCGACCAATAGGTATCTTACACATGTCCTGGGTACGTGGTGCATCCACCAGCATGTGTTCACTGACTACTCCCTTGAATGTACCATAAGAATTGTATATGTGAAGGACATGCACATCAGAAGTCATAATACCTTCATGGTTCCCAGCCTTCATCACACCAATAACTGTGTACAATTCACCCTTCTTCATGTGCCTCCCTACACATCTTCCAGTGATGTGTAGCTGAAGTGTACCACCTTTGTCACAATGGGCTGTTACATAAATTATTGTCCATGCCTAGGTGTTCTTTCTGTGGAATATACATGACTGTCTGATGGTGCGGAACCCCCATCAAGTTGTTACACCAGATGCATGCGTGCTACCCATTCTACTTATGCATGCACTACATACATAGGTCTTTGACAACATTAGTGGCATGTATATCATCCATGACAGTGTGGATTGTGCCATATATCTATATCTATATATATATATATATATATATATATATATATATATATATATATAGATATATATATATATATTTAAATGCCATGCACACAAGGCAACTATCCTATATTGCCCATACAGTTACATACAGTTATAGCAGTGTTCCTCGCAACACCTCCTGCAAATATTGCAGTGCCAGGACAGTGTGCGTGATTACCCTCAAAGAGTGTGGATGTATCATAATAGTTGTTCAAGTGTGTGTGGGGGGTACCTGTTATTTAATCAACCATTTTGAATGTTGAATATTGGAAGATTGAATGGGGAAGTTTGAAAAATAAAAATGTCGAAGCCATGGACATTCAAATTCTTTCCCAGGGAAAGAATTTGGTTGGCTGTTTCTGTGGCTTCGACATTTTCTGTTCTGTGGTGCAAAAGTTATGGATTGGGTTAAAGTAAGTGTGTGAGTGTGATGGATGTTGGGGTTAGGGTGCTGGTAAGGTAATGGACTTTAGGGTTAGGGCTCGGGTAAGGAATGTGTGCGATAGTGACGGACATTAGGGTTAGGATGCGAATAAGGCAAGTGTGCGAAAGTGATGGACTTTAGGGTTAGGATGCAGGTAAGGTAAGTGTGAGACAGTGACGGACTTTACGGTTAGGGTGCGGGTAAGGTAAGTGTGCGATAGTGACGGACCCTAGGGTTAGGGTTTGGGTTAAGGTTAGTGCATAGATAGTTGTGTATGTAAGGTGTAGTGTAGGTTTATTAGGTTTTTAGGGTGCCTGTGTTGTGTGTGTGTTTTTCGGAACAGCAAATTTTTTTCCCTGGGAAAAAATTTGCTGTTCTGAGGTTTTGATGTTGTCATATTTCGAACTTCCAAGTTCGAACATATGGTGTTCGAAATTTTGGAAGTTTGATTATATGACATAGACTGTGTGTGTGTGTGTGTGTGTGTGTGTGTGTGTGTGTGTGTGTGTGTGTGTGTGTGTGTGTGTATGGCAAATCATTTGCATTTCATTGCAGAATCAAGTCAGAAACTGATGACTGATATTTGAGTTTCAAACTTCATACTCTTCAGAAAGTTCATGCTGTTGGACAACCTATTGTTCTATCAATTTTCTAAGTTTGGATGTGCACTATTAAAAACCTGTCCCTATTTTTGGGCCTTTCTTCACCATTATGGATACCATTGTCCACATATCTTGAACAAAGAGGAAGACAGGTATGTTTGAGTTTCATTCTGCACATTTACATGTGACATCTATAGCAAATATGTCCCTGCTTCTGGTTAAATGTCACTACATTATATTGGCCTTTGTGGAGATATGTTGCACTAACAAATTCACAGCTATCTGTGAAGACCTTGTGGCCACTGTGGCACTGCACACAAATCTGTGGACAGTAGGTGCTCTGCTTTAAGCAGAATTGTATCCATGTTCACTTACCCAGTTTTCTGGATGGAAAGACTGCTGCCAGCCATGATGCACTGTGTGGCATTAATATGCATTGCTTGCTACCGTTCACCACGCATCGCTGAGCAAACATGTAAACTCCATGTAGGCTCAGTGTGAAGCCTACACAGAGTTTATCAAATCCTTTAAGTTTTAAGTTATCAGCAAGCATAAATTTACTTACTTATTTTCTTGGGTTTGTGTGTTGTAGATTTTTACTGTTCCATAATGTATTATTGTTTCTGTGGTTGATGATGTTTCTGACATATTTTCAAAATTTGGAGCTTCTGTGTTATAGAGTTTCTTTTTTTTTTTTTGGGTTAATTGTCTGTTTTATTATTAGTATTACCTTCATTTATTGTATTTTTTGATGTTTGATGTTGTGTTCCAGAGATTATTTTTCCCCATGTTTTGAATTCCTCTAGTGATGGCTGGTAATAGGAGTGTAGTGATGTTTCACTTTTATGCCCTGTAATGCTCATTATTTGTCATGCTTCCATTCCTTATTGTGAAAGTAAGGTTACTGTTGCGGTTCCTAAGAAGCAGTTTGTATATATTTTTGATAGATTTGCTAGTTTGCAAATTTCTGGTAGCATTTTTGAAAGGTAGTTTATTCCCATTAGTTATGTTCTGTACCATCTTTCCATTTTGTCAAGTATATTTTGTGGAAGTCTCTGAGTGGAGAAACAGTGCTGTTGTATTAGGTATCATTTTTTGAAGGTACTTTTTGAAACTCTTTATAGGACATAATGGATCTGTGGGGTTTTCAAACATGAATCCTCTTTAAGTATTTTTTTTGTGAGGTTGTAATGTTCTGTATGGTCTTTGGTGTGTTTATTAAAACTTTTTGTTATGTATTCTGTGCCATCTTCATTTTTTTATTGTTTAACTGCATTGTCTGAGGTATCTCACTCCTTCATTTCCACCTTTTGGAAAGTGTAGTTGGATATCAAACCATACTTTTCTGATGAGTCGATCTACTGTGTTAGGGGAAAGTGCTTGGCTGTTTATTTGTTGTGTTAATTTGTGTATTGTTAGTGAGTTGTAGTGTTCTGTTGTACCTTTTCTTTTTCTTCTGTATTTTTAATTACTGATTTTAATACATTATTAACATTTGTTAGATGTGCATCTGTCATTATGTTAATTTTTCTATTTAATGGTGGGTTGTTTACCAGAGCTGCACAGAGGTCAGCAACAAGCAATCAATCTCCTGTGTTATCTGAAGCATCCACTGCCTGCTACTGAAAAATAAGTAGCATTTTTACTTGATCTGCACTTCTTGTATTGTATTTTACTCTGTGCTGTTATTTTGGAACTGTTTTTACTGCATTTTTGCTGTTTCCTGCACTTTTAGCCTAGCATAGACTTGGTTCAGATTTGCTGGACACAGACTGTTTTTACCATTTCTGAGCACTAATCCAGCTTTCCTCTACAAAAGAGCCCCCCCCCCCACAACCTAGTGAGAGTAGAGTGTAGCTAACGACCTATTTGAGTGGTGATTGTTGGTCCAAGGCCTAGTCTACTGTGAAACTATTGGTTAGAGTGTTTGAAATCAGTTTAATTTCATTGCTACTTATTGCCTGAGTTAGCTCGGGTTTGCATGATATGCACGACTTGCATAACCGCACATTACCACTCAGTGAAGAATACCACTGGCAGTTATAGACACAAACAATTTTCCCTTAGACAACTGCTTGTGCTCCATTGGAGGTTTCTCACTGTTGTGCTTCACTGCCCAGTTAGACACTCAGCTGAGCAACTGAGGTTCCTCCACAATTCCTACATGTTAAGCCCCTCACAGTTCAGAACTTTTTCTTGTCCCTTAACCATACCTGTTCCTTCTAGCCCCCCACCCCCCCCATTACTGACCGCAGTACTTCACCTAGTATCATGAATGGATAATTTCCCACCATTTCTCTAGCCAACATGGGCATCCTGAGGTAATGTAGCAATTGTCTCATGTTCACTGACAACCCACTTCTCTTAATTCACACAAATTCAATATGTGAGAGATGCATCATCTATATTAAGAATCTAAAATCGAGGCTCTCTTGCTCACAAATCAGTGCATCAGATACTAAGCAGATTATCAGTGCACACACTTCACCTCCTGCACCACCCAAATGTACAACATCTAAACCTACATATGCAGATGTACTCACTAGAAGCCTACCTAAAGGTCAAAGACCTCAAAAACATAAACACACTTCACATAATACATTCCTAGCAAATCACAGTTCAGATACAAACGCACGCACCAGTGTCTCATTAAAAAAGGGCTGTAAGACAAAACACAAAACCAAATGTTTTAGTCTTAGGTGACTCCATTGTGAGACACATAAATGTCCCACTCACCAGGTTGGATAGGGGAAAGGTCATGATCAGCTCTCTGTCAGGTGCCAGGATTCATCACATCACATAAGAACTCAAGTCTCTCAACAACAGGGATGATTATGACTCTGTCATAGTCCATACTGATGTGAAAGACTTGAGACATACTTCACTGGACTATATGAAGAGAGACATGACTGAGCTCTCTGATTATGTGCCCCAGGTAGGTATATCCCTTAAGCAGCATTCTACCTTCACCTAGGATGATGCCTCAATGCAGATAAAAAATGATTGACTTCAATAATTGTCTTAGTTTCTGGTGTCATTCTTAGGGGAGGCAGTACCTGTCAGCCTGGGATTATATAGTTGATAGACCACAATGCTTTGCTAGAGATGGTCTCCCCTGTCACCTCTGGGATTTTGGCTACTGGCTAAGTCTCTTGCTTCCCACATAGTACCTTTTTTAGGAAGTATCACAAAAACAAAATTCCCAACATAAAAATATCCTCAAAACACAACCTTAATTTTATGCTGCTAAACGCTAGAAATCTAAATCTGAAACTGCTCTCAGTGGAAGCACTCCTCACCTTGGAAGACATGGACATCTGTGCAGTCACAGAGACCCAGTTCAATGTCACAGAGAGCACCCCGGCCATACTGGGATATAATGCCTTCCACACTTTCAGACCACAAAATGAATATGTGAAAACTAAAGAATGAGGAGTATCAGTATTCATCAAAAATAAATAGACCTCCAGATTGGTTAAACAGAATGATTCCCTAGCATTACTCCATGTGCAAATAACTATAGGAAAGACCCCTCTCCAAGCTATCACTAGCTAGAGATCCCCATCCATGAACCATGATATCCACACTGCTTACTTGGATCTACTTGAGTTGCTCAAAATACAATCAAGCACCCTGGATATAGGTTACTTTAACGGGTCTACTTCATGATGTCGAAAGCTGATAATATCAAATCTGATACTGTCAGCACCACAACATCGAAAGCGCAGAACATTGTGCAGGTAAACGGAAATCTCCATAGGGGAGATTTCCATTTACCTCAGTGTAGTGCAGTCTCGGAGTTGGAATATTTAAGTAGGGGGGATGTGGGGGGGTGCAGGGAGGCTTGCCCCCTGCCTACGCTAGTTACTTTTTATTTTTGTTTATTTTTTTTAAATGTTATTCAATGTTTTACTACATTGATCCCGAGAGGTTGACCTTTAGTGATTCGATGTAGTAAGATTTCGATAATGTGATATAGACGCACTTTAACTACCCTTCCATAGATTGGGTAAATTATACATGTACAAACAGACTCACCCAAACGTTCTTGGACTTCATTAACCTCAAATGCCTTGGAGCAGATAGTTGGCACCCCCACAAGGGGCCCAAGCATGCTAAACTTGGTTCTCACCAACATGGTAGAATGGTGCACCACCACAAGTTTGAGGCCCTCCCTGGTGAAGTCTGATCATAAATCAGTCTCTTTCAAAGTAATGACAGCATCAGCCCCCCACCCCCCAGAGAAATTAGGCTAAACAACTTCTCCTAAGCCTAAGCCAACTACAGCCTGTTACAAGACGGCATTAATAGCTTCAAAGCCCATGTCCCCATTGACGGCAAGGACACCTATACACCAATGCATTGTATAAAAGTCCATGCAATTGTATTGACTCAACTGTTCCTGATAGGATTAAAGCAAGATCCTCAAGAAAAAGCAACCTTGCCTAGTGGACATCCATCACAAACAGGTTATGTAATAAGAGTAAGAAATTGCTGTCTAAGAGCAAGAAGGAAAGATCTCAGAATTGGAACCACATTCTTTTCAGCTTGAACAAACAAATAAGACATCTTGTAAAGTCCTCTAAAGCTAACTATGGATCTAGATTAGCATCCCTAGCTAAGGATAACCATAAGGCATTCTTAAACTACATCCGAAACCATAAAGGAAAAGCCCAGATTTGTGAACTGGTAGGGAATGGTACCACCTAAAATTGAACCAGTGGAAATACCCAACCTGCTATTGGACAGATTCAGTGAAAAGTTCTCCACCTTGTCCCCACCAAATATACCCCAACATGTTCTTACCTTCTATTCCCCACCAGATATCGCTAAAAAGCAGGCCTTAACCACTCTCTCCAAGGCCAAATTATAGCCTGTATGGGATCTAATAACATCCCAGGCTGCATTCTAAATGGTTTAAAACATGAGTTATCAACAACATTATGTACTATTTTCAACCATAGCCTAAGCACTGGTTTTGTCTCTGCTGAACAGAAAACAGCTACCATCATCAACTTGCACAAGGGAGGTGCATCCATCAACCCTGTGAACTATAGACCCATTAACCTAACCAGCTTTATCTGCAAGGCCTTGGAGAGAATCATCATGGACCTTATATACAAGGCTATATCAGACCTGCAAACACTTGAACTGACCAGTATGATTTTCTTAAAGGGAGATCCTGCCTGATGAACTTGCTGGATTCTTTCAGACTGTCAACAAACCCCTGGATAAAGGCATATCTATGCATATGGTCTACTAGACTTGGTCAAGGCTTTTGACACAATCCTCCACTCAGGCATCATTGAAAAACTCATCCAGCTGGGGGTCAACCCATATACTATCAGGTGGGTTGGAAACTGACTCACGGCCAGAACACATACAGTCAAAATGTTGGACTCCACCTCCACCAGCAGACCTGTTACCAGTGGTGTTCCACAGGGATCAGTGCTGTGGCCCCTATTATTTGGAATATACTTCTCAGAAGTACATGCAAAAACAAAATGTCTGTGGCTGACAAAGTTTGCTGATGACTGCAGACTGGGAGCAGTCATTGAATCCTCAAATTATGTCAACATTCTACAAGAAGGACTTACACAAACCAATGATTTTTGCCAAAGTTATGGTCTTAAACTCAATGGGAAAAATGCATTATTGTCCCCTTTGGCAAAACAATGTCCCTGCAGATTACCATATTAATAACAACACACTAAGCTCTAAATCAATGGTGACAGATTTGGGCACTCAGGTTGACAGGAACTTTACTTTTGATCTCCATGTCTTCATGGTGGTAAGGAAGACCTTCTATGTTGCTCAGCTTATAAGCAAGGGAATAGACTTCAGAACAAAAGAGATTATAACTGCCCTGTTCTCTTCCCTCATCTAGCCAGTAATATAGTACAATACTTCCTTTGGTATGTATCTAAAGGGTCTTCATTATAATATTAAAGTCTAAAAACTTTGAATGTTATACTATCGAACCCATTCAATCAAAACACCAGAAAACCGACCAGTCAGTATAGCGGATTTTTTCCCAGGGAAAAAATCTGCTGTTCCGACAAACATACACACAAAATAAATAATCCACACACATACACTTCACAAAACCCTACACTAAACCAGACATACACCACTAGCTATCCACTTACCTTAACCCAGCCCTAACCCTAAGATCCCTAACTATCGCACACTCACCTTACCCGCTCCTTAACCCTAACTCACCTACCCCACCCTAACCCTCATGTCCACACAATCGCACATTTACCTGACCCACGCCTTAACCCTAACTCACCTATCCCATGCCCAATTGCACAATCACCTTCATTTGCACACTTACCTTAACCCAGTCCATAACCTTCACTCCACAGTTGAGGAAATAGCGAAGCTGCAGAAACTTCCCACTGAATATTTTCCCTAGGAAAGTATTCAGTGTTCTGCAGCTTCGCTATTTCAAGCGTTCACTCTACTGGGTCCGATATTATAACATTCAAAGTTTTTAGACTTCGATGTTATAATATAGACCTGTACCTAAACTGGTACCTGCAGCAACTGGAGAGACCTCAAAGGTTCCTCCCAAAGATAATTCAGGGTCTTCAGCACATCTTACATGGACAGACTGAAATCATTGTCACTATACCCTCTATCATATAGACTACTCAGAGGTGACCTGTGCCTTGCATGCAGCACAACCACTGATCCTGCCTTAATTGGAATGCTGCATACTTGTAAGTCAAATGGCACATGATTCCCTCACTCTAGGAACCTTAATCTAGCATTTGACATCAACAGGACTTGTTGGAGAGATGAATATGTCTCCACGAGGTTGCCTCTCCTCTGGAATAAACTTCCAATATAGGTTAAATAGAGCCCTTCATTGACCCTTTTTAAGTGTAACTTAGACGACTGGATGGGAAACCACAAATTCACCTCAAGGGTTTCACTTGTGTCCCTCTTGGATAGGGGCAGTCAGTGCTGATTTCGATTTGTTTATAGCTTATACCAAATCTCTAGACCCTTAAGGGAACAAGGGTTGAACTTGGCTAGGCTTGTAAGGGCCCTAGGGCCAATAGCCTAGAAACCTCCTATGAACCTATATCTGTTGAGTCCTGCACTTCTGGCTAAAAATGTGCTTATATTCATTTCCACTTGTTTTTATACTGTGGCATAGAATTCTCTTAGTATTGAGTTTAAGTTCTCTGGTGTAATAGTGTACAGTTTATACTGTAATTATTTATTTATTTATTTAGTGACAGTTTTGAAATACGTTTATAGCCCAGTATGGTTGTTTTCGTGTACTTGTTTCTTCCTAGATCTAGTATTTCTATTTCTTCAGGTGTTTTTTCTGCATGTCTTCTGTTTTTTTTTTTTTTTTTTTTAGTTTGAATATTCTCCTTTGGTTTTTGAAGTGTGTGGGTAGTTATATTGTCCTGGTTTTTCTGGGAATTGTTATGTTGTTGCACTTCCTGTTCTTGCTCTTACAGTACTTACTTGCTTGTTGAAGGATGATTTATTATCTCTGGTATGTTGTCAAATATTTCTTGAGTTCACTGACAGTTGTTAGATCAAAGTTTAATTTCATGTTTTGTTTTATTTTCTTTCTTTACTGTGTGTTATTGGCAGTTTTTTTTAGTTCAGAGTGTTTTTCAGATTAGAAGGCTCATGGAATGTTGTGCTCTTTACACACAGATGTAGTGGTAGATTTTGTGTTTTTTTTGAGTATTATATTACAAGTTTGAATGTTTTTTTTCATTGGTTTAGATTATTTTATATTGTCTGTGTTATATTTTTCTTTTTTTAATTATTTATCTAGTTTATCTAAAACAGTTATGGTGGTTAGACTGTCCAATCACTGTGCTTGTTTTGGAATATTAATTAGTCTGCACTGTTTAAGTAGATTGGTTTCTTTATTAATTCATTATTGATATTGTAAATAATTGTAGATATTGGTGGTAAAATGTTGGCTGGTCCATAACTGTTTTTACATTGCGTTTATCTCGTAACACTACAGTCTGTGCATCAACACAGTCACACAGGGGTCCAAATGGAGAGATGATAAAATCAGCAAATGGGGAGGATGGCCCCCCTGTTGTAGAAGAAAGTAGCAGTCCACAAAGATCAAAAAAACTGATAAGCCAAAAAAGAGTCATACAGATGATAGAGGGGACTATTGAGGATAAGAAAGAAATTATGTATTGTTACTATTATGGAAGAAGCTCAAAATGTCCAGACAAAGTATATATTAAAAGATTAAGAGAGAAACTAGAGGGAAGAAAAATACTTACACAAGAAAAATTGTCAGAAGCTTCAAATAAAAATGTGTGCTCATTAATACAGCCAATCAGTAAAAAACACTATATAGACCAAGTAACTTTGTGTTATTTGGAAAAAGAAGTGACTGAGGAAGTGCAAAATTTTAAAGAACAAAATTTAGAGATGTTTGAATGGCATAAAAAGAACTATGGATATGGGAAAGAAAGAGAGATCTGATATAGAGCAATATTTATGCAAAAGAGAAAGCAAAATTAATCAATACAAAATGACAACCACAAAGATATTCAAAGAGAAATAAAGGCAAAGACATCCAGATATGGAAAATTTCACAATAAAAAAATAAGATCAGAAATAGGGAATGTAGAACAGAAGATTAGTCAAGTAGAAGTTAAAAAAATAAAAGCTGATGTTATAGAATATTTGCGAAGGGAAGGATTCAGGGTAGAAAGTCTAACACATGCCACATCACATCATGATGGAACAACTAGTCCTCAAAGTAAGGAGAAACAAGAGGAGCAGGAGACATCTGAAGAATAAACATGGACATGGGAAAGAAAAAGAGATTTAATATGGTGCAATATTTATGCAAAGGAGAAAGCAAAACTAATCAATGCAAAAAGAGCAGCACCAAAGATATACGAAGAGAAATACAGGCAAAAATATCCAGATATGGAACATTCTACAATACCAAAAATAAGAAAAAAGAAGAAAAGTGGAAAAGAAGGTTAGTAATGGGAGAAGATAAAGAAATAGAAACTGAGGTTATGGATTACCTGCAAAATGAAGGATTTGGTGTAGAAAATGTAACTCAGCTAGCAACACAACAAGGATAAAGGAATGGACACCCAAATTAAGGAGAAACCAGTGGAGCAGAAAGCATCTAATCAGTTGATATATGAATATATTTTGGAGCTTCCCATAGGAAGCCAGTACAGGGGTTCAGTTGAAGCTATACAGCAAGGGAAAGAACAGAAAACCATGGGAACTCTGATACAGTCAGTGCTATGGAATGATAGGCCAGTGAGTTCCCATGTGAAGGAGCAATGGACGACCAGGGTGAAACTCAAGAGAACATGGCACAGGAAGAAGCTATGGAACTTCCTATAGAATGCACACAGGAAATGGCGAACAAATAATGTGCCCTCAGTTTAAAAGAAAATTATCTAAGAGAAGAGTTGCTTGATTTAATAGAGATGGACAGACATATTAAGATCAATGAAAGAAATTGACTACAGAAGGTCAATAAAACCCAAAATGTTAGAAGCTTGATAAAAAAAAATGAACATGGAAATCAGGACTGCCCATAGACATTCATGCAATGTAACATAAGCAAATAGGATACATTACTGTGCAGCCAAATTAATAACAGATACAATCCTAGCACAAGAACACAGGGTAGTAAAAGGACAGGGAGAAACTGAATGCCAGCATGGAAGTATTGACTAGAGAAAAATATAAAGTAATTAAGACAAGAAATATCACTGTTAGAAGAGTATAGAAGAGGGAACAGATCAACAAAATACTAAGAAAGACTGATGTTATAAAAGCTATGCGCAGTATTAGAATAGATCACGATTTATCATGCACTATTGCAAACAATAAAGTAAAAATATCAGCACAGGCAGAAATACTTGGAAGACACAGATAACTATACATGAAAAGTACAAAATAAGCAATTTACTGATGACGCAAAAAAGTTTTATAGAGAATTGGGAAACAAGGTAAAAGGAATTGAAAGACCACAAAATAAAAGAAGAAACAGATACATTTTGGAGAAGTATTTATGAAGAGCCTGTGGAATATAACAAAGATGACAAATGGATAGAAGACGTAAAAGAAAGAATAAGAAGTTCAAATGCACAGGATATGAAATGAGATGAAGTAACATCCACAGAGATTGAAACAAAGTTAAGAAAAGCCTCTAATTGGAAAATCCCAGGCCCAAATGCAGTACATAACTTCTGTCAAAAGGTATTAACATCTTTCCATGAAGATTTAGCCATGAGTAAGAACTATTAATATGCGTATCCCGAACAGACACCATCCTGGCTATCAACAGGAAAAACAATGTTCCTACTTAAGAGTGAACCTGCAAGCTGCCTTAAAAATGATAGACCAATAACTTGGCTTCCAACGACGTATAAACTATACATTGGAATTGATGACAGAGTTTATAGTCATTTAGAAGAAAATTCAATTATGGCAATAGAACAAAAGGGTAATAAAAGAAAGTCATATGGAACAAAGGATCATTTGTTGTAAAATAAAGTCATAGTGGAGAATTGTAAAAAGGGGAAAATTCTAAGCATGGCATGGATAGACTACAAAAAAAGCATTTGACAGTATCTCACATTCATGGATAAAACAGTGCTTAAAAATGTATAAGATACACTCTGCACTAATAAACTACATCACAGTGACCATGAAGAAGTGGCAAACCACTATGACGTTAAGCCATGATAAAGAGCAAATTATTATTCCAGAGATAAAAATCCAAAGGGGAATATTCCTGGGTGACTCTCTGTCACTGCTGCTGTTTTGCCTTGCCCTCAACCCATTAATCTGTCTGCTTAAAAGATTAGGTCATGGCTATAATTTGGCGCCCAGAAAGAAACAAAGTGTAAAGACTTCTTATCTTCTCTTTGTCGATTATTTAAAACTATATAGTTCATCAGATGAGGAACTGAAAGCACAACTGCTAGTAGTCAAAACTTTTTCAGATGATATAAGAATGTCATTTGTTCTTGATAAATGTGCAAAAGCAACCTTTAAAGGTGTAAAACTGCAACACCAAGAAAACATCAGTTTGGGACAAGAATGTGATATAAAGGAACTTGAGCAAGAGGGAGTGTATAAATACTTGGGAACTGATGAAGAATCAACAATAAACCATTAAAAAATGTGAATAAAACTTAGTAAAGAATACTTTAGAAGACTTAAATTAATCCTGAAAACACCGTTGACATCTACCAATTTGCTTTTCCTGTCCTTACTTAGAGTTTTGGAGTGACTGACTGGGCCCAAAAGGTGTTGGATAGATTAGACAGGAAAACAAGAAGGATGCTTCATGCTCATCAAATCATTTATAAAAATCAAGTGTATACCAGGATTATATATTCCCTGTTCCAAAGGAGGGATGGGCCTCCTTGAAATTGATTACATGTATGGATCTGCAATCATGGGACTGCATACATATCTGCTGACCTCATAAGACCCAAACATAGTGAAAGTTTTGAAACATGAGGAGAATAAATCTAAGATAACTTCCCTTCTTAGTTTAGCAGAAGCATATCGGTGTCAAGCGGGAATGGAAATCAAACCAGAAGTAGATAAAAATCAGGCAGCAACTGAATGAGCCAAAAAGAAAGAAAATAAGATGAAGGATCAGATGAGAAGGCAAGAAATGTGGAAAATGCATAAATATGGCTGCAAGTGTAGAAATCTCCTGGAACAGCCTCATGTTGATCAGGATCGAATGCAGGAATGGGTAAGGAGAGGCGAATTCAAACCAAAAGTTGAAAGGTTAATATTGGCGGCCCAAGATAGTGGACTACATGCACATTGGTTTACAAAGTCCAATGAACATGTGGGAGAAACAGTCAAATGTAGGTTTTGTAAAACAGAATTGGAAACAGTTGCACACCTTGTTGCTGGTTGTGACATACTAATGGCAGAAGGACTGTATACTGAAAGGCATAATAAGGTGGCAAGACTCTTGCACTGGGGATTGTGCAAACATTATAATACTGAAGTAGCTGAAAAACACTGGAAAAATGAGCCACAAAGCATCATAGAAAATGATGAAGTCTACATCACATGGGATTGTTCATTACCAACAGTTTAAAAGATAGATGTGAGAAAACTAGATATAGTGGTCCATGAAAATAAGATAAAAAGATAAAAGTAGCAGTGATCATCGAAATTGCTACACCCAGTGACTACAGTGTCTTGCATACAGAGAGACACAAAGTCATAAAATATCAGGATTTACAGGCAGAAATGAGAACAATGTGGAAGAAATATAACCAGACAGTTCCAATAGTAGTAGGATCAACGGGTCTTATAAAAAAGAATCTACAATCATACTTAGATATGATACTGATACATGTAACTCCATACAAATTGCAGAATTAGTCATTACTGGGCACATTGCATGTGCTACAAAGAGTACTTCTGGCTAGCATCAAAGATTGAAACAATACTAATTTCATGAACCTTAATCATACTTTAACTTAGGAATGGGGTCCATTCCCATCATGGTATTAGAAACCAAAAAAATTAGGAGAACTTAAAAAGGGAGCATCCTGACCACTGCTCTCTCTGCAATTACGCTTGTGCTAAGAGCAGTAAGCTTACATGTCAGATGAAAACAATCTAGACTGGATAATTGCCATTTATTTGTAAAATCTACAATATAACTTTCAGTATTTATAGTACATTGGAAAAGCACATGAAGCAGCACCATACAGAGGCTGTGTATGATGATTCCTTAAGCAGGGGAAACTAGCACACAGTAGGGTCATCTCATTTGGTTCCGAGCTTCTGTAATTTTCTATGTGTAGTTTCTATTGCTTAAGGGCTTTTCTTGTTTTTGAATATCTAGTGAGGTATTGGCACTGTCTGAGGTTGTTTGCCCTGAAGACATTTACATAGGGAAGACATTTGTATGATAGTATATGAGCCACGTTATTCTGCATACAAGTAAAATCAGATACATTTTTGATTTTTTTTTTGCTGTAGTACGTAACTGATTTTTCTTGTATGTAGCTATCTGGTTCGCATTTGCTGATAGGAAAGTGTGGCCGCTCAATGATATTTTAGCTGCCAAACTTTTTCCTGTTGGTATATATTCTATTTACAATGGGCATGCTCACTGGGCTGACCAATCAGTGTACTCATTTTTGAATACTAATGATGTTCCATTGTATAATAATGTAGTAACAAAGAATATAAAGTAGATGGCTTTAAGTCTGACAAAGACCTGCAACCAAATATATTTCTCTTGGTAGGTATTAAACTAAAACACAAAAGTACTTTTAGAAAGAAATGGAGAAGGAGTCATTTATAAATTAAAGTAATAATGATGATCAAGACCTAAGCTTGGTTTAAATTGCAATATAGCAAAAATTATTACATTTAAGATA
Source organism: Protopterus annectens (assembly GCF_019279795.1). NCBI lineage: Eukaryota > Metazoa > Chordata > Ceratodontiformes > Protopteridae > Protopterus > Protopterus annectens. The sequence goes on from NC_056734.1 coordinate 867,599,460, forward strand.
GCAGGTAGCTTGTATGATACTATAGTGGATGTGGAGAAGAATAATGCAGCGGATTTATGGATTGTGAGCCTGCGGACCATTTCATGTATTTATATATTAAGTCTGTTCTTCAGTGTAGTGAAGTAATCCAGAAGGGCCCCTTTTCAGCCACAGCCTGGGAGTTAGAGGAAGTTAATAAGAGCTAGAGTAGTATAATGCTGAAAATAGTACAACATAATAGCACATTACATATGAATGGAAAAAGATAGGAAAAATTGAGTTCAATGCAATATAGTTTTTAAGGAAGTACTAAGTTTGCTTGAAAGCATTTACATATAATGTTTCGTTTTATGGCATAGAACAATTGTAGAGACTCTGTAGGAAGGAATGTAAAGGAAGGAAAGGTATGAGAAATGTAATAAGAAATAGGGACAGACTGTGAGAGAAGTAGAGTAAGAGACGGGATAGTGTTAGTTAAATACAGATGGTTATTTGTCTGCAGCAGACATGAATAATGGAAAAGCAATGCATTTAGGGTTTATGTAATGGCCAGATTGTTAAAACACTTTTCTGTGGTTCTTTTTGACACATAAACAAACAAGCAAGCAAACAAAACAAGGACTTGGTCTTTTGTTTTTCCTTTTAGGTTTCTCTGTAAGGAATGCAAAAACATTGGCATAACCATGTTGCAAATATTGTGTTGCCTCTGCTGTATGCTGGGGGGAGGGGTTGTTTACCAAATGTGATAATCTTGCACTTTCATTCCTTTAATTTGAAACCATGTTTAGTGCACCAGGCATTTATGAGAATAAGTTCTTGTTGAAGGGGTTTGGCATCATAGGTGAATTTGATAATGAATCTCAGTTTACAATCATCTGCACATTTGGTTAGTCAGTGGTCTTGGTTCATGGTTTGGAGATCAGAAAATAAAATGCCAAACAAAATAATTCCCAGCATTGGGCTGTGTGGGACACCAATGGTTATCTTCATATTATCTGGTGAGGTACCTGCTACCTGCACTATGTGAGTTATGTCCTTTATCCAATGTGCTAGCCATCTTACAACATATTTGGAATGCATTAAGTTTTTAACTATGCTAGCATGGGGTTGGTGTCAAATGCCTTGGCCAAGTCAATGTATGCTATGTGGACTGCATGACCACTGCTGCTGTCCAGAAAGTCAAAACTTTTGAAAATATCTACAAAATTAACATACTTTCCTTCTAAGTTTATTGTTTATCAAATTAAAATTACATTAAAAGTCTATAATAAGAGTCATAATTTAAATGCATATTATTATCTGCTCTCATCTCCTAAACAAACATTTCATGTGCCTTATATAGAAGAACAAACTGAGGAAACAATTTAAGGTTAGAATGTAATGATGCCTTAGTAGTATAAGGGGGCCAGAGGGTCAAAGATGGGATACACGTTTTCTATTCCGTGGCATGGAAATAACATGCAGACCAATCTTTTTTGGTCAGCAAGTAAAGAAAAGCAGAAAATATTGTGGGGATGACGGCAGGTGGTTTGAAAGCTTAGAGCCTTTAGGACAGATTTTAGCAATGCCATGTAGCCAACAGAGCCCGCCAATCCAATCTTATCTTTTTCTCTGAGTGTTTCACTGGAATTGGGCCAGACAAATTCAGTGAATTTTGATCCCCAGAGATTTTGCAAAGCCTTTGACTCTATCTTGTACATCTGGCAAAATGGTAAACCACATGATGTGCTGGCAGGCAGCAAGATATTCCAACAAATCAAGGCACACGTAAAAGAAGGTGTAAAGACAGCACTACAGAGCAGAGGTTTGGTACTGGATTGCATCAAGGTTAGTTCTGATCCCTATCATTTTTGAGATTTTTTCTTATCCAGTATAGTCAGAGGTATGAAACACATGATCATCTCATTTCTGGTTACCACTGGACCTGCGATGAATGAGGTTTCAAGAGTGGAAGAGATTAATAAGAGACCTCAGTAAACTAGCAAAGTCAACTGACAATTAGCACCTGTAGTTCAGGGCTGCAAACTAGAAGGTCTTACAACTAAGGACCAAGTGATTCAAAAATAAGTACCATCACTGTAGTACCAAAGAGAGCATCACTGATTGCAGTTCAAATCACTGCAGAAATGAAAAATTAGGCCCAGGTAGAGACGGCCATGGCAAGCAAAATAAAATAACTGGATTTATCCAGACAAGAATCAGTTTAAAGAGTGTATGTGCAATATTTCCTTTCTACAGGTCACTTATCAGACCATACCTAGAATAATGTGTGCAATTATGGTCTTCTTTTGGGGAAAGGATATAAAGCTAGCTGTGGGAGTGCAAAAGAATAAAACAATTATAAATAAATTAATTTGTATTTACAACAACTTCATGAAATGAATCAAGATAAGAAATCCTTAATATTCATTAAACATACCAGTCAATATATTTACCAAACAGTTGGCAGTGCTTTTTCAGCCCTAAGAAGTAACGAAGTACAGGGTTAACTTATTGGTCACCAAGTAAAGCATAGCACAGCTACAGGTACAAGTCAGACAGCCAGGTTTCATGCATACCAGTGCATCCGAGATGGTGGTCCTTCTCCCCTTGTAAATATGTTTATTAGTTTACCTCCACAAAGTATGGAAATATCCTTGCATGGTGTTCACTCTATTCCATGGACACAGGCAGTGTTTTCCTAGGAAAGAAATCTGGTGACTGCAGATCCAAACATCCTGTTCTACTCATTTATGCCTCTGGAGTGGTCCCATATTATATGGCATGCATATAAGACAGCTGTATCTGATGCTAAAAGAATGATCTGGCTACTTGTATATCTGTTTAGCTATATTTACAAAGGTTTGATGGTGTACATTTACATTTAGTGTTGGATCCCACTTGATTTCCTGATTGGGGTAACTTGTACATGTGGCATGTCTCTGTTTCCCTCAGAATGATGTCTGTGAATTCTGATGTCTTACATCTGGGGAACAGATAATAATGCATCTGCCATGGAGGGCTTATGCTATGACCTCTGGACCAGACTTTGTATTCAGTCTGATCTTTATGACCCCCCTTTGCCTACTGAATGCATTTGATTGTCTTCAGCAATATTACACAGAAAGGATAACTGTCTACACAACATAATCTCTTCAACTGGCTAGCTGAGAGGGAGGTAGTACAATATCAGAACAGTCCAACAGTCAGGAACTTGATTACAGCCTCATAAACTCTTGGGCGCTACCGAAAGTGGTTCATAGCTTCACAGGCTGATAGGTGTATACTAGTCCAATGACAACAATGGCCTTTTTAAGCCTATCTGTACATCCCAAATCTCTTAAAAGTTCAGGTACCCTTGATAAGTCTAAACAGGGCTTGGAAGATGGGCCATTTACAAGCAGGGTCCTGTGAGAGGAACCATTTACTGGTTGTTTGTGTCCATTATTGACATAGGTACCAAACCAGGGATGAATTTCCTGTTCCCCATCCATTTCTCCTAGTTGCACTTGAATTGAGTTAAGGAGGAACTCTGCCTCCCATGGATGAGGAGCCTGTTCCAGAGAAAGGGTAGTCTGTGGGATACAGGAACTATTTTCTCAATTTGCAAAATAGACACCAAAACAACCCCCAAAAACTCTGGGCAGGACTAAATACATTTTTCCACCCCAGCAGACCGAGTACTCCAACACCAGCCACTGTAAAGGATAGCACTGAAATTCCAGAAGCCTTTAATAGATTTTTCATAGAAACCATTTCAAAATTGGTTCATCAAGAACCCACAACACCTACTACTAGCAACCCCAAGTCTGCTACCAATATCAATACCACCTTCCAATTCAAACCTATTCCCACAGATTATATAAAAAGACTATTAGGTAAACTCAAACCAACTAGCCTAGCTGCCTACAACATTCCAGCCGAATACCTTCAAATAGCTGCTAATGAAATAGCCTATCCAATATCAATTCTCCAGAACAGATCAATAATTGTTGTTGTTTGTCTTTCGGCTTTTTCCCGGTAAGGGGTCGCCACAGCGGAACTCCGGTCCGCTAATGATTGGCAGTAGATTTTTACGAAATGCCGAGGTGCCAGCTCAATGCCCAACCTTCAATGAAGTCACGCACATTTAACGCACGCATGTCTTTTGTACGCTACCCAACCGCGGGGAGGACATGCAGACTCCACACAGAAGGCACTCCCAAGCCATGCCGAGAATCGAATGGGAGAACCTCTTGCTGTGATCATAATAGAAAGCAAAATTCCAACAATCTGGAAAATAGCATGTCACCCCACTACACAAAGGTGGGACCTGTACAGACCTTACCATCTATCACCTATTGCCATATTATCCCCACTTGCCAAAATATTAGAAAAATGTATTCACCACCAACTTATGCAGTACCTACTAAAAAACAACTTCTCACACCTACCCAACACGGACTTAGACCAGCCCACAGTACAACAACTGCCATCCTCAGTTTCACCAGCCTAGTCAACCAGAACTGAAATCTTGGCAATCTAACATCAGCCATATTTTTAGACCTATCAAAAGCCTTTGACATGGTCAACCATCCCAAAGTTCTTGAGTCCCTCTCTGACCTTGGACTAGCTGCTAACTCACTAGCCTGATTTCAAAATTAACTAATTGGTAGACAGCAAGCAGTCAGGTAGGATAACAAACTATCCACTCTGCTCCCTATTGCAACTGTAGTCCCACAAGGATCAGTTTTAGGCCCTCTATTATTTTTCATATCCATCAACGATCTGAATAAGATCACCCAAGATGCAACTGTCATACAATATGCTGATGACTCAACATTAGTCTGCTCAGCCACCAAACCCCTCACACTCCTTTCCGCTACCCAACATGTCTTCAAAACTACTGAAGCTTGGTTTCTCAATAAAAACTTGTTACTGAACCCCAAAAAAGACCAAACTACTAATCATCAAAGCAAATAAATCCAACTTAGACACCGATTCATTTAGTATTACGTCTAGTGATGGTACCATTAACTCCCCAGACTCCCACACAAAACTACTGGGTGTTACAATTGACAACAAACTGAAGTTTGACATCCACATAAATCAAACCATCAAAAACATACACAGAAGACTAGGCAGTCTGTACAAAAATAAAACATACCTAAATCAACAGACTAAAATTACCATGGGTGTGATAGAAAATAAATTACCATGGCTCAAACTCTGCTACTATCCACACTTCTATATGCTGCCCCCATCTTCACCATCCTATACAAAACAAAAATTAAAAAACAAGACACATGTTGCAATCAAACTGCTAGATTTGCCACAAATGCTCCCTACCATTCCCATCATTGCCACTCACTATACCAACTAAAATGGCTAGTTTTCGATAAAAAACTCCTATTATATCCAGACAAAATACAAACACTATCTAATTTACTTAAAATACATGAAAACCCAAGACAACTATGCTCTAGTGACAGGTCCTTAATCAAAATCACCAGATCCAACAACTCAGCAGGAGACTCCCTATTTCCTAACTACATAGGCAGAATCTGAAACTCACTGCCCCCTGATATTACCTCAGCAAATTCTGTCATTAAGTTTAAACAACTACTAAAGGAACACCTCCTTAACAATAGGCAATGCCCATGCCTTCCCCTAGGCTGACCCTGTACACCTGCTTTTCCCTCAGGACTTTCTCTATCAACTTCCACATACTAATTTACTGCAGGTACCACTACTCTTAATACACAAACCTCAACTAATAGCAGTTCTCCTATATTCTTGGAAACTCTATGTGAAAATTATCTATACTCCCAAAAATTCAAGTAGAAATCACTGGTCATACAACTAACTTGTCCTGCTCATACCTCTCAAACTCTTAGAGTAAGAAATCTGGACAAAGCCATAAAAAAGTGGTACAAATAGGGACAATTTTGAAATATTGCTTTGTACAAACTTAGAAAGTTAATACAAAAAGAAGTTAAGTACTCACAATAATGTTCCATCTGAGTAGTTAGACTTCATTTGTCAGCAACCTGTGGGTTTCTGATCCAATATGGATCCGAGCTGGCAGCTTTTCAAGCTAAGATCCAAGCTCCAAGCTCCTCCCTCTTACCCATACTACACTGCAACCTCCTTCCAACCCTCAGATTGCGTTTGCCACTCACAACGTGCCACACATCAACCTAAGAGACATGACCTGACCTGATCACATAGACTAGGATCACAAGATCCAATAAATCTGAGTCCAAAGATTATCGTAAACCACTACAGTCGGAGGGAAGGAGGGGAGGAAGGTTGATGACAAATGAAGTCTAACTACTCAGATGGAACGTTCTGGAGCACTGCAAAACCAAAAGAAGCCCTTTCTCTAGATACCATGTCCAACTTATAATGAGTAATAAAGGTGTGAGAGGAAGCCCAGGTAGTCACTAAAAAAATGTCATCCAGGGAAACTCTGGGCCAGAATGCAGCAGAAGTAGCCATAGAATGAGTAGAATGAGCATGAACCCTGGCTGGTTCTGGTAACCCATGATCCTTGTACACCTGCAAAATACAAAGTGAAATCCATCTAGCAAGAGTCACCTTTGAAACTGGTTTTCCCAAAAAGGGCTTGGCAAAGGAAACAAATAGCTGATCAGACTTATGAAAAGGTTTAGTTCTATGTAAATAAAAGTGCAACTGTCTGTGGACATCCAGCAAATGAGGCTTGCATTCCCCTTTGTTCTGAAAATTAGGGAAGAATACTGGGAGATTAATGGACTGATTGATATTTGACTCTGAAGCGACTTTAGGGAGGAAAGAAGGATTTGTCCTCAGAGAAACCCTATCCTTAGGAAAAACTAAGTATGGAGGTTTCATACACAAGGCTTGAAGTTCAGACACTCTTCTAGCCGAGGTGACGGCAACTAGGAAGGCTGTCTTCCATGACAAAAATTTTAAATCAACTGATGGTGCAGGTTTGAATGGAGGGGCAACTATGGCCTGAAGAACCAAGGTCAAATCCCACAGAGGGGAAGGATGCTTAATAGGAGGTCTCAGCAAAGAGGTACCTTTGATGAAGGTCTTACAAATTCTAGCAGCAGCTAAAGAGCCTGAATTTTCTCCTACATGAAAATGGGACATAGCCGCCAGCTGGACTTTCACAGTTGAAGAGTTGGCCCCCTGTTGGAAAATTTGAGACAAAAATTCTAATACCACTGGAACAGGAGCAGTAAAGGGGTTCAAGTTTCTCTGAGAAGCCCAAATGGAAAAATGATTCCATTTACTATGGTACACCTTTTGAGTGGAGGACTTGTGTGCCGCCACCAGAATGGACTTAACGGGGAAGAGAGACCGGGAGTCCTGGCAATTAAAGGAACTGGAGCAACCAAGCAGTAAGCTTAAGGCTGTCCACATTCAGGGGAGGAATTCCCGAGGGATGACAAATGAGATCTGGAATGGGATCCAATATCCAGGGTGTAGCTACTAGATGAGACCATAGGCAAGGGAATCAAACTTGACGAGGCTAGAATGGGGCTATAAGGATAATCCTGCTCCCCAACCACCAAGCTTTCTGCAAGAATTTTGTCATGAGAGGTAGTGGGACATACACATAAAGAAGACCAGGTGGACAAGCATGGACAAGAGCATCTCTGGGGGCTTTACCCCGAGGGGGAATTGGAGTGAAAAACTCGCTGCACTTCGAGTTGGACGGTGATGCAAAGAGATTGCAGCAAGGCTGACCTCACTTGAGGAAGATCTGTTCTGTTGCATAAGGATTCAGAGACCACTCGTAGGGCAAAAGAATAGTTCTGCTCAGTTTGTCCAATAAAATGTTGAATCGACCTGGGATGTGCATTGCCATCAGAAAACGGTTGGTGGAGATCGCCCATTCCCACACTCTCATGGCCTCTTGACAAAGCGGGTAGGACCTGGTTCCCCCCTGTTTGTTGATATACCAGACCACTGACATATTGTCTGACTGAATTTCAACCGTTCCCAGAGGAAGAGAAGCATGAAGGGCCTGCAATGCTAAAAGGACCACCCTCATCTCCAGAACATTGATATGCAGATCGGTCTCGTTTGGGGTCCACTTGTCTTGGACAGTCCTGCCTGAGTAATGCCCCCCCCACACCCTAGACAGGAGGTGTCCATGGTCACCGTGTCTTGGAGTGGGGATGCAATAAACAGGCGTCCTTCTCGAAGATCCTGGGATTGAAGCCACCACATACGGGAAGCTTTGCACACCTTGCTTAGAGGAATCGGGAAGTTTAGGGGCTGGTATATCGGAGACCACTCAGCTTGTAACGTCCACTGTAACACTCTCATGTGCAGACGTGCAGAAGGAACCAGATTTATAGCTGCTACCATGGAACCTAAGGCTCTCATGACTAGCTCTGCCGGTGGTGAAAAGGTCTGAAGAAGTGCTAAGACATGAAGGGTCAGGTTCCGAAGTCTGTCTGTAGTTAAAAATACCTTGGCCTGAAGAGACTCTATTCTCGCCAATATGAAGTCCAAGATCTGAACAGGCTGAAGAGAGGACTTTGTAAGGTTTATTGTAATACCCAGTAAATTTGACAGCTGAAGGAAGAAATTTCCGTATAAGTTGATACCTGGAGGGGGCGGTGAAGAGCCAATGGAAAGACCTGAATACCCTGAAGACTCAGGTGGGCCGCTACAACTGCCATGACCTTGGTAAACATCCTGGGGGCTGTGGTGAGACCAAAGGGTAGGACCCTGAACTGGTAGTGATTGGCTCCTAGCCAAAAGCGGAGAAAACTCCTGGATCGCCTGTCCATCAAGATATGGTAGTATGCATCCTTGAGGTCTACGGACCACATCCATTCTTCCTCCTGCAAGAACGGCAGGATGGATTGTAAGGTGACCATCTAGAATTTCTCCTTGGCAATGGACAGGTTCATCATGGATAGGTCGAGAATCAGCCTCAAGTCCCCCGTCTTTTTTGGCACCAAAAAGAACCTGGAATAGATGCCTGATCTAAACTGGTCTGTGGGGGACCAGCTGGATTGCTGTTTTGTTCAGCAGCTTTTCTATTTCCAAAGCTGCCACCTCCCTTTGAGTGGGTGGAATGTCTGGGAGGTGCCTTGGAGGTAAAGGACTGTTCATAAAGGGAATGGAATAACCTCTGGATATTATTTGAAGCACCCAGTGGTCTGATGTTATGGACTTCCATTGAGCTAGGTACTTCAAAAAATGTTCTGCAACTGCCTCCAGAGTGGAGCAGCTGGGCAACCCCTCAGGGCTGCTGCATGGGTTGATCCAAAAACGGTTCCTGTGACCCAAAGTTCTTCAGTCCCCCTCTGCCTCTGGGCCAGCATCCACCTTGTCCCCCTCTGCCTGTAGGGGAAAAGCAGTCCGAAGCATCCCAGGAATGCTGAGACTTCCAAAACCACAACTTCTTTTGCCCTTGCTGATTCCTGGAAAAGGACCTTTGAGGGTTAGAGAAGTGGATTCCGATGGCCGACAGCGTCTTCACGTCCTTCTCACTCTGGACTAGTGTATCTTGGATGGTCTTCCTGAATAGGTTTGAACTGTCAAAAGGGGCATTCACGAAAGATGTCTTGAAAGGTTCCAAAAAATTGCAAAGTCAGAGCCAGGCATGATGCCTCATGGCAATGCCAGACCTGGCCACCCTAGCGGCTCCCTTTGTGGTGTTAGAGAGTAAGTGCATGGACGTGTTAGTAACTGACTTAAGAGTGGCCATACATGCTGAGAATGAACATTTATCCTCATCCAAAATGGACTCCGGAGGAGACTCAACGTACTCTTTCACGAGGTCACACTGAAGCCTAATCACGTGGGCCATATAGTTCAGCACCCTTATCGCAAAGGTAGCTGAAGCATACATCCGCTTTCTGAGTCAATCCATTGCCCTAGACTCCTTGTCCGGAGAATGGACCGAGGAACTCTCCTGCACCAGTTCCTTTTTGGTGGCCACTGTCACCACCATGGCATCAACTGGGGAACCCTTACTCCATGCAGGCTTGTCAGTAGGAGGGCTCAACACTTTATCTGGCTGTTTAGATATTGGCTGTACAGTGCCTGGTTCCTTCCAAGCACTTGTGGCAATGAGGTCCACTAGAGGATCAGCCGGGGGGGGGGACACCCAAGAGGTAGATGGGCCTGCATTGAATGGCTCCAGGAATACCGAATCCTCTGAGGAAGGCTTTTTGGTGGACCAGCCTCTCTTTTGATGGAGGATTTCCATTATGTCTCCAAATGAGATGTCTTCGGGAGGCGATCTGGGGGAACCTTCCCCTTCCTCCAAGTCGGTATCTTCAGTGAGGGACTCGGGGGAGTCCATATGCCTCCTCTTGCACTGGCTTTGCGAGGGACCTCCTTGGGGGGATTCTCCAGGTTGGGCTCACAAACAGTTTCATATTTCTTGAGGGGAATCATCTGAGGCAAATCAGATACAGGCTGTCCCTGAGCGGACTGGATGACAGAAGACATACTCAGCTGTGAGGAAGCAGGGTGGACTCCAAGGAAAGAGTGACGGGTCTCAATCCTCCTGAGAGAACCTTCTCCACAACATCAAAGGCCAAAGGGGATCCGGCTTCCCTGAAACCCGTAGGATGAGTAGCCATGCCCCTCAGATCTGATGAAGGGATCGGGCCCAGGGGGATGGTATTTCCTGACCACAATGGAGCCGATGACACACTCATCCCCTCAGATCCAATGCCTAGATCATGGCTCTGAGAGCTCAGGTCTGACATAGGATCCAACAAACTCGAGGGCATGGCCGGCATCGAGGTTGGAGGAACCATTGATGCTGACCCCTTGACTCCGGGGCTCCTCAGATCCAGGGACTCTGAAACCCTGGGATGGATCGGAGAAGGACCTATCAGGGCAAACATCAGAGCCGAACGCCCCACTCCAGTGGGAGGGGGAGACAGCAACACTCCCATCTGCAACTGAGACTGCAAGAACCTTCTCATCATCCAGTCCATGTCAGCCTCTGAGTGGCTTCTTGTGGATATGGAGGATGCCATCGACACCGGCCGGGAGGGCTGATGCGAGGATGACCTCAAAGCAGGCCGAACCTCCTCCTCTGGCTCCGGGTAGAATCTAGGAGAATGGAGCCAAGGGGAAGATGGCCTAGGAGCCTTTTCTGGGGTAAAGACCACTTTAATGGGGGGAAAGATAGATCTGATGGGTCCGCTGGTCTCTTACGACCCCTCTCCTTCTCTCTCTCTCTCTTTCCTATTCTCTTTCTTTTTCTCTGTGCTTCTCCTTCCTGGCCTCTCTATCACCCTGTTTGGAAGTGGGAGTGGGAGTCCCGGTCAGGGGAGGAGGACCAGAAGCTGGTAATACCACAGCTGTGGCCATAGAAGAAGAAGAAGAAGATAAAGCCGCTGATTCCACCAGGAGAAGACCAGCCAGAATCAACTTGGCCCTACGATCCCACAGAGCCCGGCGGTTAAAGGCTGCACAAATTTTGCAGCCTGAGGTAAGGTGGGTATCCCCTAAAGACATGATGCATAGAGTGTGGCAATCAGCCGGAAACAGCTTATGGCCACACTCTGTGCATTCTGAGAAAGCCAGCTTCTGGGAGTCCGACATCACCACCCCACAACAACCAAAGGCTAATTAGGAACCTAGTTAAACACGCACACACACACACACACACACACACACACACACACACACACACACACACACACACACCAAGGGTGGGAGGGGGGGGGCCTACATTAAAATGCAAAGTTTACAACTTTAACTTTTTTTTTTTTTTTTTGCGGAGACCCATGGAATGGTTAAGAAAGAGGGTAAAACTATCCACGCACACACAAACTTTGATCGCACAGTTAAGTTGGACCAAAGAAAATCCCACTCTACCTGCCTGGACCTCAGAGATCACATCTTGGCAAAGCCGTGGCAAACGAGATCTGAGGGTTGGAAGGAGGTTGGAAGGGGAGGAGCTTAGAGCTCAGATCTTAGCTTGGAAAGCTGCTGGCTCAGATCCATATCGGTTCCGAAACCCACAGGTTGATGATCAAATGAAGTTAACTACTTAAGATTAACAGGTTTGGCATTAGCATGAATTTTCTGAAGGGTATGAAGTCCAAAACTCAAATGTCTGTCATAATTTTCTAACGTCAGTCTTTTATGATTTGCCACTAATTTGCCAGAAAGCCACAATTTTATGAAAAATGGACCAAAAATATAAGGTAAAAATCTGGACATTCTGTGAAAATCTGTACAGTTGAGAACTATGGTCCTGCTACTAAAATTTGCAGCTACAATATTTTTTTGCCTAAGTACCTCTAAAGTGTGCAGCCAAAACATTTTTTTTCTCTCTTTGTACTTCTAAAATGTTAGGAATTGTACTTTGCCTCTGTATATGTGAAATGACTCTGTATGTGCTTACTTGCCTTTGTATGCCTTTGTATATTTACAAACTCTGGAGCTTTTCTCCCCGGGCCTCCGCTGAAAATGGACATATATCCAGTCAGATTCTCCCGGTCAACAAATGTAAAATAAATATATAAAATAAAATAAAAACATTCCTGTCTCTCCAGCAGATCCTATGTCTAGGTGTAGTCTGTGGTGAGAAGAGTTATGGGAAGACATAGTGGAACGAATGTGCAGAGACAGAGCTTTACTATTTATTTATGCATTTATTTCCATGAACTGCCTCATTAATATCCAAGATGACTACCATGTACCTTCTATAGACAAGCAAAGGGATGTCTAATTGTGGTATCACATGCATTGCAATACAAAAACTTTAAAACAGAGGATTTTTCATGCAATAATAACCAGCAAGTTAAAATGTACGGCTTTCATGATAAAAGGCCTTAATAGTGTCATATTATGATCAGCATTGCTTTTATTATTGTTTCCTGATCATTAAAGTAAAATGCATTTGATCTTTCATTGAACAATCTTTCATATTTCTGTCATTTTTTAGATGAAGGATAACGTGGAATGGCATTTGATTTACTTTTACTGTGAACCACAGTTAATGACCTTTTTCTAAGGTTGCTCATCAGTCTTAAAGCATTCATGTGTAAAAGCAATTCACCTCCAAAGATTAATGTCTTCATTTAAACATGATTGCAAGCTAGTGATATATAGGCTTTCAATGTCTCTTCCGCTGTAGATCACCACGAGATTAATAACAAAAAAAAAAACAGTATGCAGGTAAAGCATCCTGGAAACTGCTGACCAATAAAGACATCATTTTAAAATACGTTTGTTCAAAACTTTTTATACAATGCTAAAACAAGTTAATATTACATTTCTTTTTAAAAATGGTGTATAAGGACTATAGACAGCTGAAAACATTTTGCAGTCATCAGTGTTAACTCATAACAAACTGCTGCTATGTGCACATGCATGGCTTTATAACTAAATGCACAATACAAGCATCTAACAGATTGACTAAAATTGCATGAAGGCATCAGTTTAGTAAGAAGTAAGGCGTATCAACATTTGTAGCTGATGGTACATAGACATACTTGTTTAATTACAAAGGTCTTATGCTACACAAATATGTATATTTAATACTTCCTGAGTTAGAAGGGAGATTGTCAAAACAGTCCTTATTTTAAATGTTTAAAAGTTTGAAATATGAGTGAGAATACAATATGAGGGAGAGAGAAAGAGAAAGGACAACAGATATGCATACTCACAGATGATATAACGCAGTGATTTTATAGTCATAGCTAAATGTTTTTCCTGATTTCCACAGAAATAACAGCACTGCATTCAGACTCCCCAAAGTAGTTCTTCCTTTTCCAGTGGCCATTCTGAACCCAGATTGTATAATTTATTACACTTCTCTAATAGTATTTTATTGACTGCAGTTTTACACACAGAGCTATTATGTGCCATGAGCAATTAGTAAGTAGACCAGAAGGGATACACATCATGAAATTAATATTAGGGTAAGAACTACAGTAATAAACACAGAATTGTAATGCATCGTAGTAACTGCTTTTTTAATGCTACAGTGCATTCTGCATCAGTCCTGCGTGTCAGAGATGCATCTGAAAAATCTAAGGTGGAGAAATTGAGGCAAGAGTGCTTGAAGGATGCTGTGAGTGTTTGAAAAGAGTGTTCCTATGGCACACCTTTAAAATGTGGGTAGGAACCCTATCACCCAGTATATGCTCACTTATACATAACACGCATGCCTACAAGCAATATGGAAGATTGCTAGTTCCTCTATGATGCACCTTTGAAATGTGGGAAGGAACCCTATTACCCAGTATACATACTCACTTAAACATAGCATGCATTCCTACTGGCAATATGGAAGATTGCTAGTTCCCCTATGATGCACCTTTGAAATGCTGGAAGGAACCTTATCACCCAGTATACATGCTCACTTATGCATAGCATGCATGCCTACTGGCAATATGGAAGATTGCTAGTTCCCCTATAATGCACCTTTGAAATATGGGAAGGAACCCTATCACCTACTGTACATGCTCACTTATATATAGCATGCATGACTACAGGAAATATGGAAGATTGCTAGTTCCCCTATGGCACGCCTTTGAAATGTGGGAAGTAACCCTATCACCAACTGTACACGCTCACTTATACATAGCATGCATGCCTACAGGCAGTATGGAAGATTGCTATTTCTCCTATGGCATACCTTTGAAATGTGGGCAGGAACCCTATCACCCAGTATACATGCTCACTTATACATAGCATGCATGCCTACAGGCAATATGGAAGATTGCTAGTTCCCCTATGGCATACCTTTGAAATGTGAGAAGGAACCTTATCACCCACTGTACACATTCACTTATACATAGCGTGAATGCTTGCTGGCAATATGGATGATTGCTAGTTCCCCTATAGCATACCTTTGAAATGTGGGAAGGAACACTATCGCACACTGTGCACACTCACTTATACATAGCATGCATGCCTGCAGGCAATATGGAAGATTGCTAGTTCCCCTATGATGCACCTTTTAAATGTTGGAAGGAGCCCTATCACCTAGTATACATGCTCACTTATACAGAGCATGCATGCCTACTGGCAATATGGAAGATTGCTAGTTCCCCTATGGCATACCTTTGAAATGTGAGAAGGAACCTTATCACCCACTGTACACATTCACTTATACATAGCGTGAATGCTTGCTGGCAATATGGATGATTGCTAGTTCCCCTATAGCATACCTTTGAAATGTGGGAAGGAACACTATCGCACACTGTGCACACTCACTTATACATAGCATGCATGCCTGCAGGCAATATGGAAGATTGCTAGTTCCCCTATGATGCACCTTTTAAATGTTGGAAGGAGCCCTATCACCTAGTATACATGCTCACTTATACAGAGCATGCATGCCTACTGGCAATATGGAAGATTGCTAGTTCCCCTATGTCACATCTTTGAAATTTGGGAAGGAACCCTATCACCCACTGTACATGCTCACATGTACATTTGAAATGTTGCCAGGAACACTATCACCTAGTAAAGGCTTATACAGGTACAAAGAGGCCACCAAATACATCTTGATGCACTTATACAAATTTTTATACAACAACAATGCTTTTCTGATTTCGCTAATTCTAGGAATAAGCCAGACCTTTGTGTTGTAAAATGCACCACAAACCAAGGAAATTTGCATGACTTGAGCCAATACCAAGATTGCTGTTTTGAAATCTAAACCAAAGTGTATGGGCTCCATTGTCTAAGTTACACAAATGGACTCAGCTTATACTTAGATAAAGCTTCCAGTAATTTTGTATTGTGCAATTATTATTATGAGAGGTAAAACAATTCATACATGCATGATTTTGTTACTGAATAGATTTTAATAACTTTATAAGAAAAATTGTTAAAACAAGAGACACAAGAAACATAAAATTGTGATTATAATGCAATTAATAAAGCAGCAGAAATAGTAATTGCACATTATATCCACATGCATAATTTGATTTAGTACACCTCTATGATACACTTGGTACATGTACAGATATAAAGTCTCCATATTAACTAATCCCATTTACTTATTAGAAGATTATCCCAAGTGAGTTATACAGTAATACTATACAGCAGACATACTTCCTTTTTTCTAAATAATTTCTTGCTAGTTTGGATGTCAAAGAAACAGAAATCAACATCTCTTAAAGACCTAACATTCTTAAATGAAATTAAATTCTGACTGAATAAACTAAAACTTTTTTATACAAAGAAACTAATAAGGGTTCTTCAATTGTATTTTCCATTTTCTTGCAATTGTACTTCAATTTAAATGATGCTAAGCAGTGCCAAACACATATTTAATACTCTGGCTTCTGTTATCATATTTCAAGAAAAATATTTCATTTCCACATTTTGAGTGTAGATATCCCAAAAATACACATCCATAACTTTAATTAAAAATCCCAGTGAATCCTAGATTTAGTGTACTATGAGAACATATGTGATAGGCAGACATCCTCTTTACCACATCTCCGGTACATACTTTGCACTTTCCTACACTTGTTATGCACTCTTAGCATTTTGAAGTACCACTCATAACTTAATGGTGGTTTCAAACCCTACACCACTTCCTCACCCCTTCAAGCAAAGCCAGATTTCCTGAAATTCATTATCTGTTATGTCCACTTCTTCTGAAGATGTCCACTTTCTTTTCTGACCATTAAGCATAACCTTATCCCTTTAGGCTTATGGTTATGAAATATACATCTCCATCTACTGCTCCTTACGATCCCCTACTTTTGCATATAGACATATCATTAGCCTTTTTATTTAACAGAAGGGGATACTAATAAATAGATCTGAGCTGCTAAAAGCTGATCTTTTATGAAGAGAGAGTTTATATTCTTGATGAACTTTAGGAATACATTTGAAAGTATGCCTGGATATTTGCTTTGACATTTGGTCCCAGTTACTGTTGCCTGCTTTTGTCAAAATACCCGTGTTATTTCTGGGAATCTTGCATAATATTTAATAACAGATCCAAACATTACTGGATGAGCCTAACCTCAATACAGGTCCCATCTGCTTAGAACTTCCTGACGCCACATATCTAGACATTCTCTGAGGGGGTAGTGCATTGAAGTGTCATTGTTCCAAACAGACTCAACCTGCTGATCATCTCTCTGGAGCCTGATTATTTGAGTGAGATTTACAATTAATGACTGGCTCTGAGTGTGAGGCAGGCCCTACTTACTATTGTTTCTGAGAGGTGAGTAAACTCAAAATCCTTTTGTCATTCATTCTCATAGCCATAACTAGTATTATGGATTGAAAATGTGAGATGGCAATGTGGTCATCTCTCATAGGGGGGGGTCCTTATTATGACTGTAGTCTCAGTCTCTCTGATTATACTTCACAAGGTGAAAATCTTAGTTATTATGTTCATGAACTTCTCCATAACTAGCTTGTTTGACATTGCCAAATTTCTGGCAGATATGACCTCCCAAGTAAGTCCAACTATGAGTGCTAGATATTTGGTAAAATTCACCTCACTGATATTAACAAAAGAGCATCTCCTTTACCTACAAAAACATACCAAATCTGTTTTCTTCACATTACAATTTAAACACAAAACATCCCCAAATTCTTTAAAATGTAGATTCTCCCTAACACTAAATCTACTCTTTCACTTATCAGCAAGCAGTCATCTAAAACATGATAAACTTGCT
Source organism: Protopterus annectens (assembly GCF_019279795.1). NCBI lineage: Eukaryota > Metazoa > Chordata > Ceratodontiformes > Protopteridae > Protopterus > Protopterus annectens. The sequence goes on from NC_056734.1 coordinate 867,617,042, forward strand.
AGTTCTGTAACTCTCTTTCTTTAACTACTTTTACCACCCCAAATCCATTACAACTAATTTTTCTGTCTCTTAGTTGAATAAACCTAGGGATAAAGCACATTTCCTTCTCACGCCTCTGCTTATTTTTCCCCTGCTCTGATAAGCCACCATTAATTAAAACACTGAAAGTAGAATATTTATATTATGCCTGTAGACAGTCAGCCTATAATTTATTTGCAAATAGCTTCTTCTTAACAATTTTGAACAGAAATCTGGAAGAAAGGGTATCAAAAGCCTTCCTGATATTAATTAAAACAATCAGTGCATAAGGGTTTTCTTGATCCTGTCTCAGGAAGAAAACATCTAGCCACATACATTATATGCCTCCCTTTAACAAAGTCATTTTGACCTTGTGGACCAAAACTTTAAGGACTTTCTCAAATCTTTTAAATAATACCTAGTAAAGACTTTATAGGGCATATTGATCAATGAGATTTTGACAGTAATTCTCTGTCTCCACAGGGTTGTATATCATTTTTAAAAGAACTGATATGACAAAATGGTTGCTGACAATGAGGCTAGCATTTCAGTCCTCAAAAGTGCTAAGCACATATCATAACTTATCAATAAGAGAAGCTGACTGTAACTAACCAACTTAACTAACAAATTACTATCCCTTAAGTCCTATTACATGTCTTGCTTCTGCTAATCAAACTCCACACCTTTCTTCCTACTACCCTATCTATAACTTTTTGACTCTTTCCATACAATCCTACCCACTTGCAATCATGGATTGCTGAGATTTCATAAACCTCTGGATTGCTGCCTCTCCAACATTTTATCTCTTTTATGCCTTTCTAATTGGCTTCTCTAGAAATGTATCTCTATCATTATTACTCTGCCTCTTGAAGTGTGCAAGTCTATAACTAAATATTGTTACTAATGACAACTTACATACTTTACCATTGTATTTTACTTAGTTTATAGAATTTTTTTAAGACTATTAATACCTAATTCTTAGTGATTTTGAATTTTTACATTAATTATTATTTTGTTCTTGTTACTGGGTAATTTTATACTCCTTTTTATTTGTTTCATGCCTGAAATATGGCTTCTGATTAACAAATGTAAGAAAGAAAGAAAGAATGTGGCTGAAACTTTTTCATCTTTTCACTTGGCTTGCATTGATTATTGATGGTTTAATACATTCCGAAGGCTAATCAGAAATACCACCACTGCCAGATGAGTAACACTAAAATGATTCTAAAAGCATTTATTTAACATGTAAAAATGTTCTGAAAAAATTAATTTCCTCCTTGCAGTGATGTTAGTCTTCACACATTTCTAGTAAAATTGTCTTAACGCATAATAATTATTAATACTAAATGTCTGTACCAAATATTTCAGTCCAGGAAATCATTTTATACTAGCAGCATGAAAGTTCTTGACAGATTGCAAAAGAAAAAAATGAACAGCCTCTGAGAAATTTCATAACTATTGACCTGTGAATTAATGTTTATTTTGCAAGTGTAAGGTCACAGTTCTGCATTTTGTCCAATGTCTGAGTCTGTAACGTAAGTTTTAAATGCATGTTATTCATGTTGATAGATTCAATATTCCGTGTCTCATTTCAACATGCCCTTTTTATGATTCTGCATTATAAACAAAAGAAATGAACATTTTTATGACTTGCTGTGTTAGCAATAATTGTGAAAAATATATATATATATGAACTCTCCTTTTGGCCTATGAAATAAATGCATCAGTGAACTGGATGGTCCAATGAAATGTCCGTTTTGTATGTCTTTAGTCAGAATAATGAAAATTAATTAGTCGCATGGCTACATTCTGCAGACAAAACAGGCTCATAGATGTAATATTTTTCAATATTTCTGCATGTTTCCCTTTTAAACTGTTTATGAACGTATTCCATAAGCAAAAGTAATGCACAGCTGTAACTTTCATTTTCAATGTAATTTTACTAAGTAAACACCAGATCCCTTTTGGGTGGAAAAAGTAATACTAGACTTGCATTGAGAAAAAGCAGCCACATTATTTCAATGAAGCATTCCAGGAAATATATTTGCAGTAAATTTTGGATCACTCTGTTGATGACTGCTAAGTTTACAAAGCTCTGGTCATCAGATTAAATACTTCATTGCAGCATTTAAAAAACATATGCTATACCCTGGGATTCAATAACTCCGTGTAGGCTTTGCGCAGAGTGTACACGGAGTTTACATGTTAACAAGATGGTGCACGGCAGGCATCAGTGCGCAATGCATATGAATGAGGTACAGCACACCTAAGATAGGTTTTGTGACTAGCAACAGTATTGCTGGCCACAAAACCATTTAACTGAACACAGATATCAATTCTGTATGAGGCAGTGTACCTACAGTGTGCAGATTTGTGCAGAATGCCACAGTGATCACCAGGGCTTTACAAACAGTTATCATTCTGTTAGTGCAAGATATCTGCACAGAGGCCAACTTAATGAGAGAATAAATAACCATCAAAAGGGAGATATTTGACATAGACGTCACATAGGAATGTGACAGTCTCAACCTCTTGTAGTGGGAAATGTGGACACAGCCATAACAATGGGGGACAAAGGGCCAGAAATAGGGACAGATGTTTAATATTGCACTCCCAAACTTAAGAAGTAGATAGAATATATAGCTTGTACATTAGCATGAACTTTCTGAAGAGCATGAAGTTTGAAACTCAAATGTCAGTCATCATTTTCTGACTGCACTCTGCAATGACATGTCAATGATTTGCAAGGGAAAAAAATGTTATAAGAAAAAGATCACAAATATGAGACAAAAACTGGACAGTCTGCACAGATCAGGACAGTTGAGAGGAATGTACTCAAATATCTGTAATACTGAGTCCCATCAGTCCAGAGATCATCCCAGTGAAGTGACAGAAAGCTGCATATTTGATAAGGAAAACATCTGGACATCCTGGGAATATCTGGACAGTTGAGAGTTATGAATGTGAAGTATATGGTCCAAAACAGTACAGGGCAGTATACCTACAGTAGCCCATTCTTGGCTTTCTGTACTGAAGTTGTGTTAATGATCTGTAACAAGACGTGGGACTAACATGTAAAATGATCACTCAGGAGAAGTGTGTGTATTGAATAGGGGCACACAGATGGAACTGTAGGAATGAACACAGGGAAAGAATGCAGCTGAAATTCCCTCACGTACACTTGAGGAGGACAAGTCAATGGAAGATGGTTTTAGCAGCAACACCAAGCACATATCTACATGGTACAGTATGGACTGTACAGTGAAAATGTGTTGTCTGTGACTGTCACACAAGGTGACAATGGGGAGGGTGTCTGTGTGAGATAAGCATCCTTACAAGAATATTGCAGAGGATATCTATCTGGGATCTGACATGCAACTGGGGTAGGGTGCATACTGGGAAACTGTGCAAACTGATATACCTGAATATGAGTCTACTCTCAGCAGAGGTCTCCAGTAATGTGGCCACAGGTAAAGGCTCATGACAAACATTACAAAATGCAACTACAATCATGGACGATATCAGAATGATACCACCACTAATCCCATGCCTCTGACATAACATATCTGATATGGAGTGATAAGAGATGAGCCTGCACATGTGTAAACACACACACACACACACGCACACACACGCACACACACGCACACACACACACACACACACACACACACACACACACACACACACACACACACACACACACACACACACACACACACACACACACACACACACACAAACAGTTGGCAACTATGATGATACAACCACACTGTATGAGGGTAACCATGCACACTGTCCTGGTACTGTAATACCTGCAGGAGATGTTAGAAGGGACACTGCTATATCTGTATGTGACAGTATGGGCTGTACAGGCTACTTGCCTTGTGTGCATGGCATATATCTATGTCACAATCCACAATGTTGTGAATTATACACAAGCCATTAATGTTGCCAAATACTTATGTATGTAGTGTGTACATAAGCTGAACAGCTAGCACACATGCATCTGGTGTAACAACTTGATTGGTGTTCCTAACCATCAGTCATGTATATGTCACAGAAAGAATACCTAGGTATGGCCAGTAAGTTGTGTAACAGAGCACTGTGACAAGTGTGATACACTTCAGTTACACATCACTGGAACATGTGTAGGGAGGCATCATGTACCCTCCAATCCAGGACACAGGTCACATACCTATTGTCTGATTCTAGGATGTGACGTCCACATTATACTTGAGTGGTGTGACTGTTTCCTGATTCAGCAATTCCCCTCCATGTGTCACATCAATATAGGTGTTGTCATTGCTATGGCAACAGTATCTGGTATTTATTGATACTGTCTGTATTATATTAATATCACACTTGGAGTCAATGATTACCCACAAACTGTAGTCCTTCAGGCAGCTGTTTGGACACAGCATGTGTATGCCATGTGTGATGTCAGTCACTTAACTTATAGACAAGAAAGGGCCTAGCAGACACCCCTGATGTACTGACCTGATCACTGGACCTGAAATATATATCACATCAGACATTTTAACATAATGAGATGCCATGTATGTCATACACTGGCCTACCCATTTAGCTGTTTATGGCCACATATGACAGTGTTGATTGAATACCCCACTGTGGATTTGTGTCAAATGCTTTCACCTGTTCAACTTCTACAAGACAATACTGTTGTCATCATGCATGCCCTCAATGACCTCCTTGAAGACATCTATCAGATGTAATGGATCTGATGTAGTATTGACAACTCACAAAGGTCTGTTGCACACACCTGGAATATTACTAGTGTACATGTAGAAGAGGTCCATGATGACATATTGGTCTACCTCACAGCTGAGGAGAGTCAGGATGTCTTTATACATGTGTGCATCAGGTGCTGTCCCCCAACTCAACTGGATACATGTTGATATGCGGCCCCTTCACCCCCTTGTTTGGGAACATAGGCCATGTGTAAGGTATGTTGAACTATGTATTCAGCAGTATCAGGAAGGTATATGTGCTGGATCTCACCATAGGTGATCTTTGATGTTGTCATCCATGTGATAGGCCTGGATGTAGGTAAGGCAGTTCATACTGCCTATTGTGATCTGGCCTAGGGTTTTGACACTATCACACATGCAGGTATGAGTGAGAAAACCACCAAGCTGGGGATTAAACCTTACGTTAGTTGATAGGCAAATAATTGGCTCACTGACAGAACACATCATGTGATAGTTGGTGAATCAGCCTATACCAATAGAGCTTTCATTACTGGCAAACCCTAGGGATATGTGCTTGGCCCTTCACTGTTTGAACTGTATTTCTTGACAGTTTGGGCTAAAGTATATGGCCTTTGGCTTATAAAGTTTGTGTTCTTACATAATGTGTGCAATTATTGAGTCCACCAGTGATGGTAATATAGTACAGGAGGAGCTAAAACACACAACTGAATTGGGACAAAGGCACATGTTCTACAAATAAATGCAGAAATGTGTGTTTTTAATGTTGTCCATGTGAAAAATGGAGTTCTGTATTAATCACAGTACTGACAACAGCCCTGCTATGCAGAAATCCAGTCATGCATGTACTGGGAGCACATATAGATAGCACTCAGAACTTTGACCACCAAGTGTCCACACTGCTATTGAAAGTCTATGCTGTGCACTTCATAAGTCATGCCATCATATTCAGAGCTTATGAATGTATGGCAGTACTGTAGTCAAACCTCATTGCAGCATAATAGAGTATGTTTGTTTGTGTCTTTCGGCTTTTCCCGGCTAGGGGTCGCCGCAGCGGAACTCCGGTCCGCTAATGATTGAGAGTTGATTTTTACGTGCCGAGTTACCAGCCCTGATGCACAACCTTCAACTGAGGTACGCCCATTCATGCATGTCTCCACGCAGAAGACTTTCTAGCTGAGAATAATGTTCTTTTTTACATGTACTTCCCCAGACACATAATGCCATGATGCATGTGGATAGATTAATAGCCATGTCACATGAAATTTTATTGTATAGGATGAAGTGAGTTCTGCCTGGCCTCCAGTCCAGTCTTTGACCCTGCCCTGGTGGTAGTACTGCATTTCCAAACATCTGATGCAGCTGATGACATCAGCAGTATCTGTTGAGAAGAAGATAACAGCGTCCCACATACTGGTGTAAAATAAGATAGCAGTGTCCCACATACTTGTGTAAAATGCTCTCTATAATGTCAAGCAACAGCTCACACATGCACACATGCACACACGCACACACGCACACACACACACACACGCACACACACACACTTGACTGCAGTGAGAACATAACCCCTGCCTTCCTAAGTACACAGACTACAGAAGACAGCACTTTACACAAGTGTCACAGCTCAAGTCTGACTTGGAGTGTGTCAGACAACACTTTATAGCTGATGACATCAACTGTGTCTGTTGAGGAGAAGATAACAGTGTCCCACATGCTGGTGTAAAATGTGGTTTGTAATGTCAAGCAACAGCTCAGATACACTCACCCAATGGACTGTAGTGAGAATCAAACCACTACCTATCTAAGGTACACAGACTATAGAATGCAGTACTTTACAGAAGCACTCCAGCTCAAGTCTGACTGGGAGTGTGTCAGACAATACTTTACAGCTGATGACATCAGCAGTGTCTGCTGAGGAGAAGATAACAATGTTCCACACTCTGGTGTAAAATGCTCACTGTAATGTTAAGCAACAGCTCACATGCACACACACCTAGTTGACTGCAGTGAAAACCAAATCCCTACCTAAGTACATGAATTACAGAACCCAGTACTTAGCCCAAGAACCATGGTACAAGTCTCATGTATATAGGAGTGCAGGACATTAGCAGGCCATGTGGGAGATCAAAGGTTGGGAGGCCTGTATGAAATTGATGTCAGCATGAACAAGTATCAAAATACTGTCCTTGCATGTCACTGGAGCAGTAACTGTGGGATGCACCCTTCTTCTGTGCTGTCCAGATACACACACATACCAAGTTGACTACAGTAAGAACAGAATACCTACCTGACTACAGAACACAGTACTTAACGCAAGTGCCACAGCACAAGTCGGATTTAAAAGGGACTGTAGGTGAATTTTTAGTAGATGACATCAGCAGGACATGTGGGGGGTCAACAGGTTGGGTGGCCTGCCTAGGCACAAAGCTTCATAAGTTCATATGAGGCTACTAGCCTAATAGCACCAGGCTGTTTAGAAGCCTAGCTATATAAAAACACAACTACCCTTATTGAGCATAGTTGGATGGTTGCTTTAGCAGAGCATATTTGTGAGCAGCACCAAATGGCCCTGTCAGTAGGGCCATAGCTACCAGCCCAGAGGTGACTTGCAATCACTGACCCAGTTGTCAAGGCTGTGCTTTAAAAGAGTTATTGAGGAACACTGCTTCACATGCAGTGGAAGACTACTACAGAGGAGTGCGAATTGTTGTGGGATATATCTGTCCTTCCAGCATGTTCTGTTTAGGTCACAGGCTAGGTTGAGAACCCTGGGGCAAATTATCGCTGTCCCATTTGAGATGTCTATCATTTGAAGAAGGGCAGGGTCTGAGACCGCTCTGCAGGGCAGCCATAGGTCACCTCTCAGCAGCCTGCCTGATACTGATTACTGTGCAAGGTATGTCAGTCTTTCTATGTATCTCATGTTTTGAGGCCTGGGAGTCTCATATGCACAACTCTGTGTTTACTCCAATTGGTGCTGGTGTCTGGTAAGGTACAGAGAGATGTGAGCATTGTACTCATTTATTGCTGTAATAAGGGTAGAGTACAGCAGAGGTATGACTACTCTGGTCTTGGATGTCCATATGTATGATGTGCACAATGCAGATTGTGTGTGTCACCAATATGGGCACATAGTGATGAAAGTGAAGATTGCTATCAATATTTGTTCCCAAGTCTCACAACACTGTATTTGAGCTTAGGGGGTTGTTATGTACATCATATTTAGCAGGGGTACGTCATTGACAAAAGTGATAAAAGAGTCATTGTATGCTTAAAGTTGAGTCCATGAGTTTGTCACCAATCATCAGTCTGTGTCATCCCATATTGTAATATGTTACAATCATTGGGGGACTCTATATGCGTGTATCTAGTTAATAGTCATCTGCAAACATGGTAAACCACAGACCATCTACTGTTGCCTGTGCTTCAGGGAAGGATTTATCAAAGAGTTAAGGGCCCAACACAGATCCTTGTGATATTCCACTGGGAGTGGACTAGTGGTGGAGGTGCAGTCCCCAACTATGAGTGTGTGCTCTGTTGTTGAGCCAGTTGGCTATCCACATAGCATTGTATGGCCTAATTCCCAGATGGGAAATCTACATTATGAGACATGAATGAGAGATAGTATCAAAGGCCTTGGAAGACTCAGCATAGGTGATATGTCCTGTTATCACTTATCCATATATTTGGGATCAGTATCCAAGAAGTTCACAAGGGTCAAGAAGCAAGAAGTACCCTGAACTAAACCAAAATGGGTAGGACCAACTGTGTTCAAGGCCACCTGTGTCCCTGTAGATATAGTCCATGCTGACTCCGGCACTAGCCTTGCAAATAAGGCTTTTTAGGTGTATGGGTCAATACTTGTAGTTCTGCGTGTTACCAGATTAATGTGCATTGCATACCAGGCAACATTTTAGATTACATTTTGTAGTGTGGTTCAAATATGTGTTGAAAAATTACTGAGACCCCAGGTTTGTAGTGCCTGGGGGGTGCCAACACATGGATGTATTTTAAATATGTGACATATAGTTAGATAGGGCCCTAATTTTTATTAATGTTTGTAATGTTTCTACATGTAGTTTCATATCATACAAAGGAAATTGACAATAAACATCAGGAATACAGCATACTATATACACTTCCATAGCACTGTGAGTGGCGGGTTTCGTTTATGGTTAGTGAAGTGCATATGCATGTGAGATACACAAATGTGAGCTGCACTGCTAAAGTCTGATAGCATTGCATCTGGAAAACACACCTATCACTTAACTGACTCTGTGGCAGCACATGTTAATGCAGTTAATACAGTGATACATTCCTGTTTGGAGCAAGATGGTACTGGGTTTGAACACAAATGTATGTAATACTTTGCAACTACTTTTGCATTACTGATGTTGATCTTTGGTGTGCCGTGTGCACCAATGCACAATAATGCATTAAAAAAAAAAGAAATGGTAAAACTAGGACAGTTGTGAAATGGGGACCAAGCAAGGGGGGGGGGGGGCAAAGGGAAAGCAATACAGGAATGTGCTGGAGGGAGGTTGGAAAGAAACATAGCTATGCATTTTTTCAACAGTAAAACTGATAATATATGTGAAAAATTAGCTGCATTTGTACCATCACCTCCAGAGAGAGGGGTAACAATTGGACCAAACCAAGTGTGTCAAGAAGACATAAGTGAAAAATGGAGAGCTGTGTATGGGATGGTGCCCTTTTTTTTTCTGAGAGATAGAGAGAGAAAGAGAGAGGATTTCTTTTTTTTTTTGGGACAGGAGCCAATTTATTTATTTTTTTGAGAGAGAGAGAGAGAGAGAGAGAGAGAGAGAGAGAGAGAGAGTGGAATGTTGGGGAAGGGACATAGGTACGTCTGAGTCTGCTAAGTTGGGTAGGTGAAGAAGCAATTGTAGACAAACAAGACAAACAAGACAAGAGACAAGGATGGTGATGACCACAATAGGTAGGTGAACACCAGAGGCAGCTCATGCTATAGGACTGCAGGACTGCAGCCGCCCCACCTATAAAAAGAAAAATAATTGTGTCCCACCACTAGAAAATGAAAATAAAAAAAATATATAAATTCAATGTCTCAGAACTCACCCATGCATGTTGAGTTCCTGACTGCTGTGTTAGGCAGTCCAGAACTCACACATGCATGCTTACTTCTTGAACACCAGACTGCTCAGTTAGGCAGTCCAGATAGGGAATGAAGGGAACTCCTCCCTACCAGCCTAAAGTTCTGTGTGGTGACGATCACACAGACTGGAAGCACATGAGCTGAGGACAGCTATGGAGGTCTGAATCAGGAAGACTGTTTATGGAGGTGATCAGGCTATGGAGGACTTTATTGGCAGACTGTTTATGGAGGTGTGTGTGTGTGTGTGTAATGCCCCAATTGCTACATAGTGGTACGTAGAGAATAAGGCTTGAACCCTGTACCTTGGGCCCAACTGGCAAAAGCCTAAATTCCCTACCTACCACCATTTGTAAAACATTTGCAGATTTTTGCCTCATATTTTTTCTGTTCTGTTCTTCATAAAATCTGTGGTTTCTGTGTTTTTGTTACTTAACACAGCCACTAGTGCAGTGGTGCAGTGGTAGCATTGTTGCCTGACAACTACAGCTTGTCTGATTTTGATTCTTGGCTGGGGTGCCTTCTGTGTGGAGTCTGCATGTCCTCCCTGTGTTTGTGTGGGATTGCTCTGGTGTCCTCAATGGATATTTGTCCCTATTTTTTGGACTGTATTCCCCCATTATTGGCTTCGTCCAGGTTTTTTGTGCCAAGATTGAGAGTTATGGTGATAACTGAATTCACTGAATATGTCTGGGGGCTGTATTCCCCCATTATTGGCTTTGTTCAGGTGTTTTGCGCTAAGATGTTGACAACTATGGTGAGAACTGAATTCACTAAATGGTAGCCATTTAAGTTTCATTCTTCCTTTTGTTCATAAAACAGATGATTTGGCATGGTGGTATGTTGTTCTGACTGTTTTGCACAGGGTCCTGGGCTCAATACTAGACAGTGAAATATATCCTGATAACCCAACTTTTTATTCTAACAACTTTCCAACATTATACAAGCAAGGTTTAAAATGTGTCCCTGTTCTTTGGTCTTTTGCCCCCCCCCTCCAAATTTTAGATTTTTCCAGATTTCTTGTGCTGCAAAGTTCAGAGATGCAGCTGAGTGTCAAGTAGATTTTACAAGAAGCTGAGAGCTGCATGGGAACAAAAGTTTAGTGCTGCTTATACGAAGTCTGCTTGCGTTGTTAATAGCACAATAAGCAGTGTACTTGCTTTTGATGCAGAAGGCTATGGGTTCTACTCCCACAGTAAGTAGATGCATTGCTGGTACTGTACTGTATTGTAAAGGGGGTGGATGCTGCAGTCCTTTTTGGTGAAGATACCTAGTAACTATGAACCTGTTATCAGTTTGCCATCCATTCCCTATTGCAATATTACTAGCATATCATTTTTTAATGCAACTTAGGCAATTTATTCCTCAAGGGCAACAGGCACTTTATTTGTAGATGAAACAATGAAATATGAAGTTGTTTGTTAGCAGCAACCTCTTCATTAGTTACAGACTTCTTTAATGTGGAATTATTTAGATGACTTTTACTTTTTCAGACATTGTGCATATTTGCTGATACTAGTAGACTGTAGAAGTTTGAGTAGACTTTTATGATGGAAATGTTCTGAATTGGGCAGTTTTGTCATTATTGGTACATGCATTTTGTTTCATTGTTTACTGGAAAAATGTTCTGAACTGGGCAATTTTGTCATTATTGGCGCATGCATTTTGTTTCATTGTTTACTGGAAAAATGTTCAAAACAAATTTCAAACACCCTCTAACAACTGTACTATTTTGTACAAGGAATATAATTTAATACAATCAGGAAGGTGTATCAAAGACCACATGTATGTTTCGTGTCCAAGGGGCCTATGATTTGAAAACAGCCCAAAGTTAATCTTTATCTGCCACTGGCAAAATGTATTTTCTTTGAATGTGGGTTTCAATGCTGTTTCAATGAATGTGAATTTCAAGGGCAGAAAAGTTTTAATGCTGTCTGTTTTCATTGTGAGATTGCATTGCTTTATTTAGCAGATGTCTTAGTGTTTGTGCTGTAAAATGCAAAATAAAACTTTCAAATGAAGTCCAAATCATCGTAGAAGTAAAGCAGTATGCACATTAATGTTTATGGTAATTGGGGTGAAATAGCCAAGTAATGGTTCATTGGAATGGCTGCAGGGGGGAGGCTCCATTCGACCATGATTTTGTGAGGGGAAAGGGCGGCAAACTCAAAGACTACCCCGGCTGAACTATACCTCTCAACTGTCCAGATTTTTACAGAATGAATAGATTTTTGCTTCTTATTTTTGGTTTGTTTCTCATAAAATGTGCGGTTTTCTGGCAAATAATTTAGGAATTAAGTCACTAAATAATGACAGACACTGAGTTTCAGACTTCATAACCTTCAGAAAAATGCATGCTAAAGCAATTTATAATACTATTTATATGTTCCCCCAGTATATTTGGCCTTGTCCAGATTTCCTGCATTAACAGGTTGAGAGGTACGTGCAAATAAATTGTTTTATAGAATTAGGCAAATCCAAACCTCTCAACTGTCCCCAATTTTGGGTCAAAATGTTGCTCTTCCCCTAATAATCCCACAGCAAAATGGCAGTTTTGGAAGAAAACGTGGAGGGCTTACAGTTAAGAAATAACTGTAATAATCAGAGTTATAGATTAGTTTTTTTTTTAGAAATGCATGTAGATTCTTTTATTTTGTCAACTGCTCAAGTTAGCAGTACTAATATTAAAAAAGTGTCCCTTCTTTGACAGGTTCCCAGCTGTATTGTGTGGCTATTTTATATTTTTGCATCACATTTTTGGTCCATTTTTCATAAAATTGTGTTTTTTTTTGGCAAATTAGTAGAAAGTCATTAAAGACTGAAGTTAGAAAATAATGACAGGCATTTGAGTTTCAGATTTCATACCTTTCAGAAAATTCATACTAATGCAAGACCTACTATTCTATTATCTTTTTAAGTTTATAAGAGCAATATTTAAACATTTTCCTAATTTTTGGGCCTTTGTCCCACTTCTATATATGTCTCTGTCCATATTTCTTGTTCTGAGGTTGAGAGGTATGACAAATGTGTCAGGGCCATCACAGTCAGCCAGAGACATTTCAAATTGTGGCATACTTGTTGCACACCACCCCCATGTAGTGACTCTGGATGTGTCCAAGCAAGGTAAGGAGCAGTTATGCAGTGTAAATGTACAGAGTATCCCCCCATCCAAGGTAGACACAAGTGCTACTTTTATTCTGTCCTTGATTTTGCAGAATGTTCTGGTTTCTGTCATATTTTTATACTGTTGATTTATGCGTATTATTACTCAGAAAGTGCCTGTTGCTCTATGTTTAAGTAGCAATGCTTTAATGACCATCAGGTAAGCTTGTCTGAGATTGTAACATGCAAGTAAGCTTTAATAAGCATACTGTTAAAGAGTTGCCAACATTGAAAGCCTTTCTGTTGTTGCCTTGCAGAGAATACTTACATAACTAGATAATGTATTAGCCTTGGGTATTGAAATGCATGTGGCAGTGTTTGTAATAAAGGACAGGATTACATTATTTTAAGAAGCTCATTAAATTTGTTGGAGACTTGCAGTCATCTTTGCAGGCTTTACCTGTAAACCAAACAGAATGCCAATCTATCATGTGTGGTCCATTACCAGTACAAGCAATGTATCTTGAGCTTGTTTCTTGTTTTCTTTTCATTTTTTTACTTTGATCATGTTTTCCCCATGAAACAAGTAGATAATTGTCAGGCAGCAGGTCTTTTTTGGATAAGAAACATTTTTGCAAGTGGGGCTATCACAGATATTGCTACTTTCAGCATTTTACTTGGTACTTTAATAAAGCTGAATATAAATTATGGTTAGAACTGCAGTGCAAGGAGAAATGGTTTGAGTTGAGTGCTGCTTGTTTTTCTTATACTTGATTTTGACTGGCATTCCAGTAATGTATTTAAAAAGTAATTTATTTTTTCATGCCTCACAACCTTTTTTTTTCCATCTAGCTATTAAGTAAGCTGTCATGCAGCCAATGCATTGAAATATTTTTTTTTCTTCTACACTTCATTTTGTCTTGATTGGACTCTCATAATGACGGTTTGGCACCCAGGGCAGCATATTTAATTAAAGTTACAGTTTTTGTGGTTTTGAGCATAGCTCCTCTCCTTTCTAGTTGGCAACACACCATCCTATTGACCCCACCCATTCACCTGTCTCCTGCAGCCCCCCTTTGATTTGAAGTCACCAGCCGCCACTGGTGAAAACCATGGATGGGGCAAGGTTGAGGACATCCAGGAACCATGATCATCAAGCTGGGTGACAGTGAGAATTGAGTCCTCACCAACAGGACTGTCATCGCTGTCACTTCACTCCATCACTGGCTGGTGCACTTGTTGTCTCCTTTTCCTCCTCCTGGTACTTCATGAAATGAGGGAGAGCAGCCTCTCCAGCCAGCATAGGCATGAAACAACCGTGTGATTCACAATGCTACCCACCACCTCTGACATCTTGGTGTGGGTGATAATCTCACCACCTCTGCCACTTTTCTTGGAAGGAACCACTGGACTATCCTCTGGGCAAGACTACCTGAGGTGGAAGGTAGTGCAGGGACAGCAGAGGTGATGGTGCCAGGTTGGCTCCCAGATGTACTGAGCCACTGTGCTGTAGCTGATGTACTGAGGGGTGCAGGTATATCCAGTGAGGCAGGCCTACCCTGCTGTGCTGTGGAGCACTTTGTGATGTAGTACACATGGATGACATGGACACATTTTGATGACATATAATAAAATAAAACAACAAAAAAAAAAAAATAAAATAAAATAAAACATACAAACAAAAAAAAAATAAAATAAAATAAAAAAAGAGATAAGGGTTGGGTGAAAGAAAAAATAGAGATAAGTTTTGCACATTCATATGTGATATTCTATGCATTAATACAATTATTTCATTCTATTATCTTAACCTTCACTCTTAAGACTACCACCCCCTAACAGATAACTTTTACTTTTAAGACTACCAGCTCCTAACAGATGCATGCTATAGTACAGATTGCAGCATGTACTCCTTTACATGTTCATATATTGCACATATGCATGTTCCAATTATAAAAATTACAGTTTACATCAGGACATGTGTGTCACTGATATAGAGCTTTTACTTTACATTATACATAATTGAAGAATTAACAGTATTGTATATTTGGGAAGTGTAGTATTTGAACTCACAACCTCTGACTAAAGTCTAGTACTGTACTCTTGGTTTGTGAAAAAGACTAATGAATGCATACTTGCTTTTACAGTTGAGATATGCATGCTCAATTCGATACAATTCAATACCCTTCCAACAAAGCTATATTTAACTTTTAATGGCACAATAACACAACTCTTGTGCTGCACCAATCTAACACCATGTGCCCTAAGACTAACCTCCAATTATATGGCAGCTGCGGAATAAATAGAACAGAATACCATTATGAATACCAGTCTTGTATATATTCAGCTTTTACATCTTACAAGTGTTCTCTGTAGTTGATACTTACACATGTGTGGGATGTCCTCATTCCTAAATTCCCCATTCTAGTGGTTGAGAGTATCCCTCTTCCTTGTCCATAGGTCATTGTAGTGATGACTACATTGTACACCAGTGCAGGGGATACCTGTGGCACCAGTTACAGCCCAGGCCAAACTATCCCAAGCCTCTGACTTATACTGGGACCCAGAATAGTCCCCAACAGTAGCCTGACACTGTGGTGTTTTACTAGAAGTCCAACAAAAATTATGTAAGCCCTAAAGCTCACACCCTCTCCATGAATGCCTGCCATGTCCACCATGGATAAAGAGCAACGGAGAATGATGGCTTACTGCCAATTTCACTTATTGTGTTTACTGTGCGTGTGCACACTGAAAATGTTGTGCAGCGCTTACCATCATGCAAACAAGGTGTTCGGCAGTGCGCACCCTCACCCTCCACATTTACACAATGGTAAGTGGTGCTCAACAGTGGCGAGCAGGGAAAAATTGCACAGGCAGTTATGTATGTGTGTTAGGCAAATGTTTAGTCCATGCCAATCCAGATAGTAGAAATATACTTACAGGAACATAGTACACAGTATACCCACAGTCATACATTTGATAATAAATATGATAATATGTAATGAGAATTAGGACAAAAGTAAAAGTGAATGGGATATGCTGTGTTCAAACCCAGGACCATGTCTATGGTAGTTTGACACTTATACCTGTTGCCACAAGAGGGTTGATAAAGTACTTGTCTGTGTTGCAGTTCTCTGTTGTCAATGTCCTGGGTAGTCCAGTTGTCCAGTTTGCACACTGCTTCACTTTGTGCAAACCAGCTAAACACAGCCGAATCTGCCATTCATTTTTCTTGGTTTCCCGCTAACACTGGCAAAAAAAAAAAAAAAAAAAGAGTGAGAGAAAAGGATCCAAACCCAGTACCATATGGACAGAAAAAGTAATGTATCAATGCATTAACACATGGTACCACAGAGTCATTTAAGTAGCAGGTGTGTTTCGTAGTCTCAGTACTGTCAGACTTTAGCAATGCCGTCGTGTTTGTGCACTGCTTAACTATGCACACACATATGCATCTCAACTGTGTATACACTTTGCTAATCATCACACAAACATGCTGCTTGCCACACTTGGGAAATTTGCATATTATTAAGTATTACTGCTGTTTATTGTTCATTTCTTGTGGATGACATAACATTACATGTAGAAACATTACAATGAAGGCCCTAGCTCACAATATGTTACATATTTACAATGAAGCCATGCGTTGCCACCCCAAGCACTGCAACCTTGGTGTCTCAGTACTTTTCCCACACATATACCACCTACACTACAGAAAGTAATAACAAATATGTTATATGCAATGTACAACAATCTGGTAACATGCAGAACTACAACTATTGACCCATAAGCTTAACAGGCTTATGTGCAAGGCTAAGGAAGGGATCAGCACTTATCCACAGGGACACAGATGACCTTCAACACTTGAGTTAACCCACATTGTGTTTGTCAAAGATAGATCTTGCCTATTGAACCTCGTGGACTTCTTTAATACTGACCCCAAAGACCTGGATGACAGATACCAGGATATACTGCCTATGTTCAGTTATCTAAGACCTTTGGCAATATCCACCATTCATGCCTCATAGTGAAAATGTCCCATTTGGGAATTAAGCCATATAGTGCTAGCTGGATAACCACCTGGCTTATCAACACAACATACAGTCTCAAAGTTGGGGACTGCACCCCCACTAACCACTTACCAATTGAATATCCCAAGGATCTGTGCTGGCCCCTCAAATGTTTGGAAACTACTTCCTTGAAGCACAGGCAATGGTGGATGGCCTGTGGATTACCATGTTGGCAGATGATTGTTAATTGGATGCACTCATATAAATTTTTCCAGTGATGGTAACATATTACAGAAGGGGTGTACAGAGACAAATGATTGGTGAAAAACTCACAGACTGAATATTACAGGAAAAAATGACTCATTGTCCCCTTTGGCAATGAAGTACCCCTGCTAATTATAATACACATAGCACCCCTCTCAGCTCAAACACAGTGCTGTGAGACTTGTGAATGCATATTCTTAACAATAAACACTTTCATCACTGTGTGTTCATAGTGTTGAGACATACATTCTGCATTGCGCACCTCATACATGTAGACATCACATACAGCACCAAGGAAGTCATAGGTCTGTTGCACTCCACCCTTATCAGACCACTAAATGAGTACAAGGCTCTCTTCTGTCTTTACCTCACCAAACAACTGCAGCAATTGGAGAAAAAATAGAGGTTTGTGACTGGGAGAATGCAGATCCTCCAAACATCACTTACATAGAAAGACCAAAAGACCGGTCACTGTACTCAATATCCTGCAAGCTGCTGAGAGGTGACCTATGCCTGACATGCAGAGAAACCTCAGTCCCTGCTCTACTGGAAATGCTAGATATCTGCAAATCAAATGGGATAAGAAGAACTTGCTCCAGTGTTCAAAACCTAGCCTGTGACATAAACAGAACATGCTGAGAAGACAGATATATCCCCCAGTGACTCACACTCCTCTGTAATAGGTTCCCAATGCATGTGAAAAGTATTCCTCAATGACCTACTGGTTGGTTGATTGTAAAGTCACCTCTGGGGTGTCACCTATGTCCTTCATAGACAGGCCAGGTTGTTGCTGTTCACAAAATCGCTCTGCTAACAACAACCATCTAAATATGCTTAATAAGGGTACTTGTGTTGTTACACAGCTAGGCTTCTATTGCCTCATGTATATTGATAGGCATGTACTCCTAAAACTTACAAATATAATATGTGAGAAATACAAGTATACAATGAATCTGAAATAAATGCTCTCTCTCTCAGGTAACAACCAACCAGATATCAAACAGGTTGTCAGCACATACACTTCACCTCCTCAACAAACCAGATGCACAACACATAAAACAACATACGCAGAGGTACTCATTATAAGCTTACCGAAAGAGCAGAGTCCCTGCAAATGCAAAACTTCTGCACACTTTACAGTCCCAACAAACCCACTACACATAAAAACAAATGTATCAGTGTCTCACCCATTATGCTCTTAAGGCAAAAGACCACAACACCAATGTTCTGGTCATAGGTGAGTCCATACTGAGACACACAGAGGTCCCCCTCACTAGGTTGTACAAGGAGAAAGTCACGGTCAGTTGCCTGTCAGATGCCAGGATCTGCAAAGTCATGCACGCACTCAAGTCTTTCAACAACAAGCACAATTACACCTCTGTTGTACTCCATGTTGGAGTAAATGACTTAAGATGTACCTCACTGGGCTATATGTAGAGATATATGGCAGATCTCAGATTATGTGTCCCAGACAGAATGATGCCTCAACACAAAGAAAATAATTATCGACTTCAACAATTGGCTTAGCTACTGGTATCAATCCAGGGAGATGTAGTATTTGTCACCCTGGGATGATATGGTCGACAGACCATGCTGCTTTGCCAGGGATGGCATTCATCTGTCAGCTCTTGCCTTTCGGTTACTTGTCAAGGTACTTGTTTCCCCCATAGTGCCACCTTCTTTAGAAAAATTTCATAAGACAAAATTCCTGACATAAAAATATCCTCAATAGACAAACTCAGGGTTATGCTGCTTAATGCTAGGAGTGTAAATCATAAACTACACTCAATGGAGGCACTTCTTACTTGGGAAGATGTTGATGTTTTTGAAGTGGCAGAGACATGGTTTAGGGGCACAGAGAGTACTCCAGCAAAGAAAGGCTGTAATGCCTTCCACATGTTCAGGCCTATCCACTTTCCTAAAAGACAAATACAACACATGACTGGTTAAGCAGTAAGACTCCCTAAAGTTACTCCAAGTCCAGCTAACTGTAGGAAAAACCTCCTCCACATCATTGTTAGCTACAGGTCCACCAACATGAACAATGAAACAACACAGTGCCTTCCTGGACCTACTTGAGTAACTCATAATACTGCCAAACACAATAGGCATGGTTAACTTTAACTATCCTGTGATGCTCGTGCCCTGGCCTAGCAATCAAGGAGCCTCAATCCTCACCACTAACACCAGCGAAGTGCATCCATATAGGGAAAGGATAATAAATACACACACACAGAAAAGTACAATTTCCCTTAAGAGCACACAGAGATCACAGTCAGTCTGGGGCTGATTTCTCCCTTTCTCTCCAGGTCCCTAATAAGACTCCCCACTGGCACAGCTATAGGGTCTAGATCTCAGCCTAGTGGGCAAGCAAAAACCTTCAGCACCCTCTCTGTCCAACCAGTGCTTCATGTCCCTGCCCAAGTAGCTGACACACACACACTTTGAGATAAGAGTTATATACAACCACACTTCCTGGGGAAGGCCGGCATTGGTTCTCCAGCTATGCCCCTTTTCTGCCCAGTCTAAAGGGTAATGCCAGCTGCCACCACCCATTAACATCAGCTACTCAAAGGCCCTTAAAAGGGTGTCCAATTATTACTGCGCAATATTATTATCCAAACTGTAAATGTGACCTAACAGTCAAGACTTATTTGGAATGACTTGATACAGCATCATTATATACATGCAATGTACTCTTAGAGCTTAAATTATCTCTACACAAAATAGCCACAGTTGAAAGGTTTAAAAATATTTAATAATAAAAAATAAAAACACAAGATGATACTTCTTACTACACAGTGCTAGTCAAGAGTTCAGAGATCACAGAGACATACTTAAAATAATTCAGTAGAAAAAGTTCTAACATCACAGAAAAACACTTAGTCTAACCTTCCTAATTACTAGCTATTTCTAAGAGAAAACAGTTCTAAAATAAACTTACATACAGAGCAAGACAGTGCTGGTGATGTTGGATGTCCTCAAGACAAATGCTCTGAGTTCTCTGATTCTGTCTCTTTAAATTGATAACATAGAACTGCTTCACATTACATAATTCTTCACACTTCTCTGGTATTCCCAGGCAAAAAGAAATTACATTTGCATTCTTTACACCTGGTCAGAAGCCAGAGCAATAAAGGACATTTATACATGAAAATTCTAGCCATTAACTCTGGCCTTAAAACAATAGGCAGGATGCCTCCCTCTAGACATATTGACTCCAAATTTTAACATCAAAGACAGTCATAAAATGCTTCACTTAGCTTTCTTACAGCAGAGTGCACTGTTGTTACATTTTTGCAGTTCATTATCCAATGCAGTCTTTTCACATTTAAGAGAACAAGCCTGTGGCTTGCATTAATATTTACAAATTACAGAATTATCAACACAATTCTCTCTGGCTAAGCTGCCAGCCTTCACATATCTTTACACATCCCTCCCCCCTGGAGAACTCAAGCTAGTTTTTCAAGTAACCCTTGATAAATGCTACATGAGAGCGTTAGGTCTGTCTGAGTATGCCTTACCCCATTCCCTGTCTTGACAGCCCATTTGCGTTGGCATTGCTAATCCCACTGCGGTGCTGAACTGACATATCATATGCTTGCAACCCTGAGTTCGATCTTAGTAACTTGGCATTTTGCTGGCTGGCTCTGTTCTTCTATGTCAGGTCTGTGAGGGGAGCAGCTATGGTACTATAACTGGGGACAAACTTTCTGTAATCCCCTGCTGTCTGAGAATGCCCTCACCTGCTTTTTGGTAACAGGTGCAGGCCATGCCTGAATGGCTTATACTTTGGCAGGTTCTGGCCTGATCTTACCACTCCCCACTCTATGTCCCAGGTAGGAGACCTCTGCCATACCAACCTGACATTTGCTCGGCTTAATGGTCAACCCTGCCCTCTGTAGTCTGCCCAGCACCTCTATGAGATGTTAACGGTGCCCTTACCAGGAATGGCTGCTTATGGCAATATCATCTAGATAAGCAAGGGCAAACCATGCTACTCCTGCTAGGATATGATCTATCAGCCTCTGGAAATTCGCTGGGAAATTTTTCATCCCAAAGGGCATCTTTATGAACTCATACAAAGCCATAAGGAGTCACAAAGGCTGACCTCTCTCTAGCACTGGAGTTATGAGTACCTGCCAGTAACTCTTGGTAAGTTCAATAGTTGTAAGATACTTAGCCCCACCCAGCTGCTCTAGGGCCTCATCTGTCCTAGGCATGGGGTAAGCATCTGACTCTGTGTAACTATTTAATTTCCTGTAGTCCACACAGACCCTGGTGCTGCCATCCTTCTTTGGCACCAGCACCACTGGGGAGACCCAGGGACTGTTGGTCTCCTGAATTATCCAAAGTTCCAACATTTACTGCATCTCCCGCCTCAGAGGCTGTTTGACTCTCTCAGGCACCCTATAAGAGGCCTGCTTAATAGGCCTTTGGGGTCATGTATCCACCAGGTGCTGAACCAGGTGGGTGTATCCCGGTTTCCTAGTGAACATGTCACCAAACTCTTGTACCACTGCTCAGATTTCTCGAACCAGGGTAGGAGATAGCTGCTGGGACATTGCAACCCCTTCCACTGTGGTGTCAGTCTGAGACTCACTGAGGAGATCAGTCACCAGATCTCCCTCAGACTCCTCCTGCAATCCAATGCAAATGCTCAGCACAAGGGCCTTTCTTTCATGGTAAGGTTTCATCATGTTAACATGGTACAATTTGTGCCCCTGCCTTCTGCCTTACAGTTCCACCATGTAGCTAGCATCACTTAACATTCATACCACCTTGTAGGGTCCCTCCCCAGCTGCTTGCAGCTTGTTGTGTCTGACAGGAATGATAATCATTACCTGCTGCCCCACAGTATACTTTCTAGCTCAAGCATTCCTGTCATACCACACATTTTTCTGGTGTTGGGCTTCTGCCAGGTTCTCCTGGGCCAAGCCCAAGAGTTCCCTGAGCCTTGCCCTGAGGTTTAGGACATATGCCAAACAGACTCCTTGTGAGGTTCACACACACCTTCCCACTCATCACGAATTAAACCTAGAGGTCCCCTCACCCTATGCCCATACAGCAACTCAAAGGGTGAAAAATCTGTGGATTCCTGGGGAACCTCTCTGTAAGCAGACAACAGATGGGGCAAATATGTGTCCCACTGCCTGTAGCATGGACTTGATTGTAGAGTATAACCTCTCAACAAGACCATTAGTCTGGGGATGGTAGGAGTGGTCTTCAGGTGCTTCACCCCACAGTACTTCCACAGACAAGCCAACAGGTCTGACAGAAAATTGGCATCTCTGTCAGTCAGTATTTCTTTTGGGAAAACGACCCTGCTGAAAATCTCTAACAAAGCATGTGCCACCTTTTCTGTCTCAATGGAGAACAGAGCCACTGCCTCAAGGTATTGTGTAGCATAATCCACTACCACCAGGATATACTTTTTCCCTGTAGAACTTGGGGTACTCAGAGACCCCACAATATCCATAGTTACCCTCTGAAATGGCTCCTCAATCACAGGCAAAGGCACCAAAGGAGCTCTCACCTTGTCTCCTGCCTTGTCTACCTTTTGGCACTGCTCACAGGTCTTGTAGTACCCTGTTGCATCTCTGGAATTTCCAGGCAAATAGAAGTTCTGCATAATACGTCTCTTTGTACGTTTTATGCCCATATGACCTGCAAAGGGAATATCATGGGCTATGGCTAGAAGTGCCAGGAGGTAGGCTCCAGGCACTACCAACTGCTGCACCCTCTCACCTTCTATCCCTCCCTCACGGGTCCACTCTCTATACAGTAACCCTTTGTCCCAGTATACAGATTCCACTTTCCCTTGAGAATCAGATGCCTCCCTAGCTTCCTGCCTCAGGCCTTGCAATGTAGGGTCTGAGAGTTGAGCCACTCTCAACTCTCTTTGTAACCCTTCCCAGCTCCCCTTCCATAGGAAGTCTGGCATCCTCAGACAGTGGTGCTTCACTGTCAGCCTGGGTACTACTACTCACTTCAACATTTGCAGCCACTTTGTCCAACGTAACATCAGTACCCACAAGCAGCTGTGGCTCATATTCAGTCTCACTGCTACAGACTAGCTCCCGCCCTGAAGTAACCACCTCACCAGTCCTGGCTGCAAATATGCAGTCTGTCTGAGTCTCCCTCAGGCTACCAGTCCCCCATGTTTGTCTCCAAGCCTGACTACATGTAACTGCATGAGCACATGGTACTGCATTATCAAAATCATTCCCTATCAGGACATCCGCAGGATTATCCTCCAACATACCTACTTGCTGGTTTCCTTTTCCACCTTCCCAGTCAAGGGAAACCTTAGCCAAAGGTATTTGGAATGGGGTCTTTCCTAAAGCTCTGACTGGAGTAGACTGCCCAGGCAAGTAGTGCTCCTCTGTAACCATTGCAGGCTTTATAATGGTTATGTCAGAGGCTGTTTCTCTCTCTTAGCAGTGACCTCTTTGCCATTCACTACAACTGGATATAACCTCTTCTGGTAGTTTGGTACCCTTGTTGTCCCAAGACAACCTACTATTGGCATTTTGTCTTTCCCACTTACTGGCTCTCTCACTTTTTGTTCCCCAACTTGCTCTGTGGACATCTGTATCTCACATGATGCCACCGGTTGCATTCAAAACATTTAACCATAGGTCCTAGACATGTTCCTGGACTACTGGCTTCCCTCTGCTACTGGCAGATTCTGATGGGGCAGTCTGTGCTGCCCACCATGGGTTCCTTTAGACTCATGAGCAGTACTTGGGGTCCCTTTCCTGTGCAGGGATGCCCTTCTTCCCCTACTCATCTGATGTAGCACATTGTCTATCAGCTGACCAGATCCTGATGTCCTCAGGCAAAGTGCCAAGGGCTTGTTCCCTCACCAAAAGGTCTGGCAGCCCTTCCAAAGTGGTGACCTGACATCCACTCACCCACCTATGAAAATAAGTCCTCATTTCAGCAACATATTCACACAAACTTTCATCTGCCTTATGTCTATGCTCACAAAACATTTTCCAATAAGTTTCAGGTGTTAGTTTAAACATTCTAACAAGTGATTTTTAACAGCAGTATAATCAAAATATTCACAATTATCAAGTTTAGACAACACATATGCAGGATGACACCCTCTAAACATGTTGGTTCCGAATTTTAACATCAAAGGCAGTCATAAAATGCTTGACTTAGCTTTCTTACAACAAAGTGCACTGTTATTATATTTTTGCAGTTCAATATCTAATGCAGTCTTTTAACATTTAAGAGAACAAGCCTGTGGCTTGCATTAATATTTACAAATTACAGAATTATCGACAAAATTATATTTGGCTAGGCTGGCAGCTTTCACCTGTCTTCACATATCCTTTCATCAATTGGGATACATATATGAGCTCAAATGCACTCATCCTAAGATTCCTGCGATTTGTAACTATGAATGCTCTGGAACAGTTAGTCTGCAGCCCACAAGGGGCTTGAATGTCCTTCGCCTAGTACTCACCAACATGGGAGATTGCTGCACCACCTCATGTGTGAGACCTTCACTGGTAAGGTCTGACCATAAATCAGTTATGTTCAATGTAACATTCTTACCAGACCACTCCACCCCTCCACCCCCAAGATCCAAAAGGTTGAAAACTTTCCCCAAAGCAAACTATAGCTTAATAAGCAATGGCATAAATAGTTTCAAACCTCTTGCCACCACTGACAGTAAAGACTCTGATATGGAGGTGTACACAAATGCCCTGTATAAACAGTTTTACAAACGTATAGACTTAGCTGTACTAGAATAGATCAAAACTTGCTCATGAAAAAATAAGCCACCCTTATGGACATCTAGCATAAATAGATTATACAACAAGAGAAAGAAACTGATGTCCAGGAATAAAAGGGAACAGTCTTAGCAGAAGAATATCCTCCATGGCTTGAACAAACTATGTCAAGAATCTAAATGTCAATGCTCAGATCTGCTCTGAGCTACAACAGAATGGCAATAAATACACTGATCCCAAGGATATTGCCAATATCCTGGCAGATCGATTCAGTGCCAGCTTCACCACCCTCTCACCCCCTAAACGGCCCATCTCAATAATGGAAGATTGCCAAATTCTGGTAATAATGGCCACAGAGGTAAAAAATGCACTCTCCAAAGCTAAGAATACAGCATCCATGGGACCAGATGACATCCCGAGCTGTGTACTACATGTACTACAAAATGAACTGGCACCTCACCTAAGTGTCATGTTTAAACATAGCCTCACCTCAGGCTTTGTGCCCACTGAGTGGCGCACAGCTACAGTTATCCCACTCCACAAGGGGGGATCCACGTTGGATCAGGGGAACTACTGCCCCATCAGTCTGATGAGACTGATCTGCAAGGCCATGGAATGTATTTCCATAAAACTTATAAACAAAGACATTGGCAACCTTCAAACACTGAACCCCACCCAGTTTGAGTTTGTGAAGGGCCGAGCCTTTCTCCTGAACCTTATTGACTTCTTTGAATCAGTCTCCAGAGCCGTGGATGAGGGTAAGGCAGTCCACACAGCCTATCTGGACCACGCCAAGGCCTTTGACACCATCCCTCACTCTGGAATAATACATAAACTTACTAAGCTTGGCATTAATCCCTACATCACTCAATGGGTTGCAAACTGGCTCACTGACAGAACCCTCACTGTAAAAGTAGCCAACTCCAAATCCAGCTCTAGACAAGTGACAAGTGGAGTACCTCAGGGTTCAGTCCTGGGACCGCTCTTGTTTGGCATCTACTTCTCTGAAGTACAGGCCAACACTAAGGGACTCTGGCTAACAAAGTTTACAGATGACTGCAAACTGGAAACCATTACTGAATCCCCAAATTGATGTGAATACTCTACAAAAGGGCCTTACAGAAACAGATGCTTGGTGCCAGAGCCATGGGCTCAAGCTCAGTGCCAAGACATGTATAGTTATCCCTTTTGGGAAAAAACATGTAGCTGTGAATTACCACATAAGTGGCAGTGCACTAAACACTGCATGTGTGATAAGAGACTTAGGGACACAGGTGGACAGTGGTCTCACCTTCAATAACTACATTGCCGCAACAGTCAATAAATCCTTCTATGTGGCACACCTCATCACTAAGGGCTTTTCACCTAGAAAAAAGGAGGTCATTGTCCCACTGTACTCATCCCTCATTAGACCCATTATAGAATACAATGCCCCATTTGGTATGTACCTCTCAAGACATCTGCAACAACTGGAAAGGCTGCAGAAATACCACACTAAAAGAATCCCAGGCCTAAAGCAGATGCCCTATGCTGACCACCTTAAAAAAGTCCAGCTATACTCTGTCACATATCGTCTACTCAGAGGCGATCTCTGCTTAACATACAAGGCCATGTCAAACCCAGATCTTTTGGACAGGCTACACTTAAAGATATCCCAATCCCTCAGAGCAGCACATTCCAGGGATCAAAACCTTGTCATCACAATAAACATAAACATGAGGAAAGGATAGGTTCCTGACCCAGAGACTCCCCAGACTCTGGAATAGACTGCCCATACATGTCAAGCAGAGTGCCTCTTTGGGCCTCTTCAAAAGGAACCTTGATGATTGGACGGGAGAAAGGAAATTCACCCTGGGGATCACATCAGTCGCCCTGCTAGACAGGGGTCCAGGGAAGTAAATAGTGTGGGAAGAAATAGCCAAGGAATTGTTATGGCTTGGCTTATATAGGCCCTAGGGCCAATAGCCTAGTACCAACTTATGAACATATGAACCTATAAGACATTTTGTAAAGTAAATTAGACTTCTTGTAAAGTTTTCTAAAACTAATTATGAAACTAAATTATCATCCATAGCTAAGGATTCTCACAAGTGTTTCTTAAGCTATGTCTGTAAGGTAAAAGGGAAGGTCCAGCTTTGCATCAAGTTTGGAGTGGATGGTACCACTTATATGGAACCTGAGGACATAGCCAACCTGTCAGCAGACAGGTATGGCAAAAGTTGTCATCCCTGACCATGTGAAGTGGGTCTGCCAGGAGTTGCACTGGCACCTTCACTTACAAGGTCAGATGCAGTGCTGCCACCTGAACATGACTGACTTCTCTTCACAGGACACCCAGGACCATGACTCCATGGCCTGCCACATTTGTGTGTGGACAGCACACTCACTGATGGAGCAGTGGAAGTACTGCTAGTATGGGACTGTGATCGGGTACGGCCACATTGGCTGACAGCAGATGATGTGGCTGACCTATGCCCATGAGGATGCCGTTCCTCTCCCAGGAGATGTTCCATCACAGACACTGCACGTTTCATGATAGATGCCCCTTGGTCCAACATGTCATTCATCTGATCCAGTGAATCAGCAACAATGTGGAGAGAGTCACACATTTCAGACTGTGCCACATTCATAACCCTGAGCATTTGTCTGGAGCACTTATGGGAACGTACTTGTGCCACCATGATGGCCCTAAACATATATTGAGTGGCTGAGGAAGTGACACCTGCATCAGATGCAGAAGGGACAGCAGGCCCCCTCTGAGCAGCCCTAGCAATCCTCCAGGGCAACTCACCCACACTTTGCCTACGGCCAGACTCAAAAGGCACTGAAGCCACTGTAGCCACAGTTCCCTGATCAATGTCCTTGCCCTCCACCTGACCAATATCTGTGGGCTCAGTAAACTGGGTGGGCATAGTCCTACTGGCTGTGTCTGATGGAAATGCAATGGATGTATGTATGTCAACCTCTGTGTCAGATTCAACCTCTATACCCCCTGATTGTGCCTCTGTTTGGCTACATCATCATCAGAGTCTGCTGATACACTGACATCAGGAGGCAGAGGGCCCACACTCTCACTGTCATGATCACCTGTGATAAAAAGCAATAAACACAGGAGTACATTAATACCCGCATTACTATAGTGCATTATATGTTAACAAAGTCACAATGCTCCCACTATTACAGACAGTACAGCAATACACACAACATGCCTGAGATCAAAATCACACACTACAATATTTCTTTAAATTGCTCAGCAATACTGACATAAAAATATTTGGCTTACCGTCTGCAGAAGACATATTGCACTGTAATCCAGATGGTCCTGGAAGAAATTAAGCAAGAGGTAAGGGCAATATCATCACAATTAACAGTAACACAGGGGTAATACATTTGCTCCTTTATATGTGCATTAACTCTACTTTCAACAAGAACATAGTTGACAACTTTATCCTAAGCTTATAACTGTAGCAATCTTCAATCCCACCCCCCCCAAAATAGACATGTGACACAGAATGAATTTATTCATTTCAATTGTTTTAATATACAACAATATTCAATGGCTCAGATAACAAAGCCTACCTGGAAGCTCCTCCTGCAACGTGCTTGCTGTCTCAGATCCAGGGCATGCTGTATTGCACTCTCCAGGGAGCTGTCTGGATCTCTGATATTGGTCAGGAACTGTTCATTGGGAGCTGGTAGTATCTCCCTAGCAGGCACTCCCCTGGAAACCATTTGGCCATGGCACACTGCCACTGCTCACCTTCATGCAGATGTGATCATGTCAGTGGCCCTGTGGAACACCTGTTCATATATTCTGCAGTGGCCGTCCACAGTGCTCACATGCTGGACAATCTGCTGCCATATTCCCATCCCATGTGCCATATCTCCCTGTCCCCTTTCCTGGAGAAAAGCACCATGTTTCCTAAACCCAACAACTATGACTTGTTTTTTGGCATCGGTGAAGGGGGGGGGGGTCTGTGTGGAGTGACATGCCTGAATGGCATATTTGTATGTGTCCTAAAATACAAAAGAAGTATAATACACATAAGCATCACATAACTACAAAATAACTGTTTCTAGATAAAACAGAAAAGGTAGCCAGTCAGCATTATCCACTGGAGAAACAGAAAACAGTCTATAGATGTGAAATACTAACAACAGGCAGGATGCAATACAAGGAGAGTAACAAGAGCAATATATCCTTGTTTGTGTCATAACAGTAACTCACCTTTGCTTCCCCCTACACACACAAAAGAACAGGCAAATGACCCATCTTGCTAGCAAAACATCTTTGAAATGCTAGAAGTTCTATCAAAGGACCTGTCCCTGAAACATTCGTTTGTACATATTTATCACACAGCATTCAATTTCCATATATTGGCAATCGTGTGTATCTCTGAAATGGATTGACAAACATGCCCATAGCATCAGTACACCTCTAACTACTGCATACAGATAAAAGTGTAAAAGCGTTTGTCTCACATTATCCTTAAATATATTCCAGCAAATGCAGTATGTAGGTGACGAAATGGGAGCATACCTGCATAAGTTCAGTATTCAGCTGTACAGAAATGTCCTGAAGAAAAACATCTTTTGCAGTCTTCCAAACATATGCAATTCTCCTCACCATCAGTTTGGCAAGCTACATGGTTACCTTTTTATATAGTGCAGATTATTAATGGATTGCCTCTGGCTTTGTCTGTTTCATAGATGCTAGTTTCAGCATACACAGCAGAAAATGCATGCTAATCAACCAATCCAACAGAGTGGAACTATTCAACAAGGTATAAAACATCCATGTATACTCCATGCTGTTTTTTCCTGCAGATTTAAAACTTTTGGAGTTTGGACTGGTAAGTCTACACAGAGAGAATGCTAGGGGCTGCTGCTGCTTTAATCTATTCATATGTGCTACAGGCTGAAGCCAGTGCTGCTGTTGCTGCTGCTGCTAGTTGGTCTAGGCCAAGAAGGAAAAGAGTTTTCAGTCCCTGTTTAACTTTTCACAACCTACATGATGATGAAATTGTACAGAACTACAGGGTGGACAGGGGCACACTACAGGAACTCTGTGACCTCTGCCACCAAAGCCAACTGAGGGGGAGCCCATTCCAGTGGAAGCTAAGGTATGTGTAGCCATTAGAATTTTAGCTATGGGTACCTTTCATAGACCAACAAGGGAGCTGTGGGTGTCACAGGCATCAGCATTCAGGATCCTCCACCAATTCCTGGATGTTATGCTCAAACATGCCAATGAGCACACATATGTTCCCCATAGTTCTGGGGAGAGGGCCATCAATATGCAACAGTTCTACCAGGTAGCACATTACCCTGAAGTACTTGGTGCCATAGATTGCACTCATGTAGAAATGAAGGCATCACCTGTGGAACAGGGTAGGATGTACTTTAGCAGAAAGTGCTACCACTATCAACTGCCACGTCATGTGTAATGCAAAGGGAATCATCTTGAACATGTGTGCTGGTAACCCTGGCAGTTACCATGACGCACATATGTGGCACACCTCCCAATTGTACCAGAAGTTTGCTAGGGGGGATATCCAATAACGTAATTTACTGGGAAATGCAGGCTATTCACTGGAACCATGGCTGATGACACCCATCATAAATGCACACACACCCATGAAAGAATGCCATAATGAGGCACATGCTCAAACCAGAAATGTCATAGACCATTTGTTTGAGCTGCTGAAGTCATGGTTCCAGTGACACTATACATCTGGTGGAGCCCTGCAGTACAATACATGGATGTGTAAAGATATAATCACAGTATGTGCCATGCTACACAACATCATCCTGAGGAAACACCTGTAGAAGGATCAACAAGGGGAAGGGGCACACATCCCAGCACCAATGTCAAGTTCACTACAGCCACAGGCACATGAGGAGTCAAACAGGGAAACACCAGCTGCTGGTTGGTGTAGGCAGTCATAGGCATACTCAGTATGCCCTTGCATTGGCTAAGAGACAATGCATAGCACACTCACCACCTAGGGGCCTAACACCTTCCCCCTACACACATACATACAGTAACATTGATGCCAGGCAACTCACACAACCTTTACCTCCTCATGTATTGATTGTGTACTGCTTGCATCAGACAGGGCAGCCCTAAACTAAAACTGTGGTAACTACTGCATTTACAAGATAAATTCTGAACCTGGAGTGTATATTTTAATAATATGATGGTATATCCTTGTATTTCATCAGTTGATACAGTAAGCAAGTAAAGGGTGGGAGAGTTGTACATAAATTAGCTTAATATGTGACAGCAAAGACTCATTTGACTTATATGTGCCCATTAGTAAGTAGTAGGTCTCAAGAATCAAAGATTCACACAGTCATACTTCTCAAAAGTAGTAATGGTCACAGCATGTCCTCATTTTAGCACCATATATTTGTACTGGAAAATCCTTAAAGAGAGAAGATAGAAAGTAATGATGCACACTGCAGTTTCTGATTTCACAACCCTCACAAGATCAAACAACAGGCAGGATGCAAAACAAGACGAGAACAAGAGCAACATATCCTTGTTTGTGCCATATCAGTAACTCACCTTTGTCCCCCAAAAGATCAGACCATTCTTGTCTGTGCCATAGCAGTAACTCACTTTTGCTCATCCCAAAAGAATAGTCTATGCTTGTTTGTGTCATAACAGTAACTCAACTTTGTTTCTGCCATCATAAGAACAGTGTGCCCTCGTACGTGCTTTAAAAATAGCTCTCCTTTGCTCCCCCCTCATAAGAGCAGCCTATGTTTGTTTGTGAGTTCCAACCTGCCTTTCAGTTGCTGGCAACTGCATATCATATTATTTCTGGTTAATATCCACACACATTTAAGACCAATGATAAAGAATGGCTTACATACTGCATGTCTCAGAGTACTGGTCAGATAACTGATGAATGACAAAGAAACACAAGAATGTAAGATAGAGCCATATCTTTGCAAGAAGTAATCATAACAGGTTGTGTGATCACTAAGTGCACTACATCACTACATCCAAATATAATAAATGTACAAATAATAGTTTATGTTTTGATATCAGTGTACATTCTGTTGCAGTTGATTGTGTGAAGAATAACTTCATTTCTTTGCTGTAAAGCTGTTTGTGTGGTAAAGATGGATAAGGATCCCATTCTGTTTTCTGAAGGTGCATTGTAGTGAGAGTTGAAATCCAGACCTATGTAGAAATATCTCATGTGTACTAACATTTTCTATTGTGTGTGTCATAGATTGCTTTTCCTCATTTTGATTATTTCTTCCCCTTTTTTGTATTGGCCACTGTTTGTGTGATGTGCCACTTAGCACAAACATGAGAAGTGTAGGAAAAAGAATGTTGGGTTTGGCTGTGATTATCTTATTTGCATGCAGTGTGGCAGTGTGCAAACTAAACAAGTGGACCACCCAAAAAGTAGACAGCCAAAAATTTAAATCACATACATTCAATTAATTCTATTGGACATTGTGCAAACCTGGTAAGCAGCGTTGCACTATGGTTAACAGTGAGACCTTAAAAATGTTTATAAAAAAATAGGGGATGTCATGCAACTAGTCCTTTGGCAGCAGGTATAAGTGTAGGGCTAGAGTAGAGCTGGTCCTGGATTCTAGTCCAGGGTGTTCAACTTTTTAATTGTTGTGGCATTGCAGTTTATAGCAATGAACTCAAACATGAACAGCTGTTATTTCAACTCTCTTGTGGCAACAGGTGTAAGTGTAGGACTGCCATACACAGTCATAGTCAGCATATTCCATACACTTTTACTGCTGTTCCACTTCCCATTATAGTCACTCTCACTTATAAAACTTGACATAGAGTAGATGGTATTTATATGTATGAGCGCTGAGACACTAATATTGTGTCAGTCATTTGTTTATTTATTTATCGGTGCATTATCAGATTTATTATTAAATGTATGACTGTGGGTAAATTGTGTACTATGTTCCTGTAAGAATAGTTTTGTTATCTGGACTGGCATGGCCTAGAGATTTGCCTAATACTCATAGACAACTGCCTGTGTAATTTTTCACTGCTTTCCACTGTTGCACACTGCTTACTATCACCAAATGTGGGGCTCAAGGATGCGCACTGCCAAGCACCATGTTTGCATGATGGTAAGCAGTGCACAACATTTTCAAACAGTGTGTCACTCCCAGTAAACACTATAACTGGAATTGGCACGGAACCATTATTTTCCAGTGCTCTTAATCCATGGTAGACATGGCAGGCATTTGTGGAGAGGGTGTGAGATTTAGGGCTCACAGATGGGGTG
Organism: Protopterus annectens; assembly: GCF_019279795.1. NCBI lineage: Eukaryota > Metazoa > Chordata > Ceratodontiformes > Protopteridae > Protopterus > Protopterus annectens. The sequence continues at coordinate 867,650,333 of NC_056734.1, forward strand.
TCCAGGAGTCCAAGATTTTTGTTTGACTTCTAGTGAAACACCACAGTGCCAGGCTGCTGCAGGTGGACTATTCTGGGTCCCAGTACAAGTCACAGCCTTAGGATAGTTTGGCACAATATGTAACCAGTGCCACCAGTATCCCCTGCACTGGTGACCAATGTAGGCATCACATTACTTGCCTACATCACAGGAAGAGGGATACCCTCGATGATTGGATCGAGGAATATAGTACAGAGGACATCCCCACAGATGTGTAAGTATTAACTACAGATATTTCTTGTAAAGCTTAAAAGCTGAATATAGGCAAGACTGGTATTCATAATAGCATTTGTTCTGTTCTGTTTTTCCACAGCTGCCATGGAAAGGGAGGTGAATTTTAAGACCCATGGTGCTAGATTGGTGAAGAAGAGGGAGGCATGTGGTATGTATGCAGCAGAAGTGTTGAGTTATTTTTTGCATTAAAAGTTATAGATAGCTTTTAGGTATTTTATAAAGTTGTATCAAATTGAGCATGCATATATCAACTGTAAAAGCAAGTATGTATGCATTAGTCTATAGCACAAATCAAATGTACAATATTAGACTTTAGTCAGGGGTTGTGTGTTCAAATACCATACTTCCCAAACATACAATACTGTAACTTCTTCAATAATGTGTAACTTAAAGGTTTAAAGTAAAAGCTCTATATCAGTATCACACATGCCCTGCTGTAAACTGTAGTCTGTATAACTGGAATTTGCATAAGTGCAATGTATGCACATGTAAAGGAGTACTTGCTGCAATCTGTAGTACAGTGTGCATTTGTTAGGAGCTGGTAGTCTTAAAAGAAAAAAGTTATCTGTTAGGGGGTGGTAGTCATCAGAGTTAAGGTTAAAATTATAGAGTCAAATAATTGTATTAATGTATTGTTTGTCACATATGATGGTACTAATCTTGCCTCTTTTTTTCTCTCATGCCAATCGTTATCTCTCATTTTTATTTTATTTCATTTACTTTTTTAAAATATTTTGTTTTATTTTATTACATGTCATCAAAATGTGTCCATGTCATCCACGTGTACCACATCAGAAAACACTCCACAGCACACGGGTAGGTCAGCCCCATAGGAGCTGCCTGCCCCCACACCATCGGCTATGGCACCATTGCCCAGCACTTCTGGGAGCCACCCTAGCAGCACCACCTCTGCTGCCCTTGCACTACCTGCCCCCTCAGGTAGCCCTGCCCCAGAGGATAGTCCAGTGGTTCCTTTTCCTTCCAGGAGCAGTGGCTGAGGTGGTGAGTTTATCACCTGCATTGAGTTGCCAAGAATGGTATATACGGTTGTGTGCCGCACTGTTGGTGCACCTCTATGCCAGTTAGAAGGCTGCTCTCATGCATTTTATTGTGTACCAAGAGGAGGAGAAGAAGATGTTAAGGGCACCATCCAGTGGTGGAGTGAGGTGACAGCGATGACAGTCTGTTGTTGAAGACTCAATTCTCATTGGCACCCATCTTGATGACCATGGGTCCTGGATGTCCCCACCCTCACCCCATCCATAATGATTCCTGACCTCTTGAGTCCATCACCATCCCTGTCTCTTGTCCTGTTTGTCTTGTCTGTCTGTAATTGTTTCCTCACCTACCCAACTTACCAGACCCAGACATACCTACATCCCTTCCCCTACCTTCTCTTTCTCTCTGAAAAAACAAAAAAAATGGGCACCTGTCCCACAAAAAAAAAAAATAAAAAAAATCATCTCATACATAGATCTCCATTTCACACACATGTCTTCTTGACACACTTACTTCAGTCCAATTGGCATACAACATGACTGTGATGTGGTCATCCCTCTCTCTTTAAATGACAGTCCAACTTCAGTAGTATTCCGCATATATTATCAGTTTTACTGTTGAAGAAATGGATAGCTATGGTTATTTCCTACCTCTCTGCTGTACATTCCTGTATTGCTTTCCATTTGTTTTCCCCCATTAGCTCTCCATTTCACCACTGTCCTATCTTCCTCATGTCTTTTCTTTAATGCATTATTGTGTGATGTTGTGCATCATGCACCAATATGCAGCAATGGCAATACAAAAGTAGTTAAAAGTATTACATACAGTTGTATTTGAACCCAGTAACATCTGGGCCCAAAAAAGAATGTATCACTGCATTAACTGCATTAACATGTGCAGCCACAGAGTCAATTACATAGCAGTTGTACTCCAGAGAGTCAATACTAACTGTCAGACTTTAGCAACACTGAAGAAGCAATAGATCCCTTCAATTTTGTGCTCCATTTTTGCAAGGAGGTGCACATCACACACCCATTATGAGTGTCAGCAAATAGGTCCCTTTACCCCTGCACAATGCCACTTAACACCACTGTGATATTTCAACACACAGCAACACATCTCTATAAACAATTCATGTCATTGCTTTATCTCTCTATAAGGAAAAGTATTTTAAAGTATGACATACACCTGCATTCAAACCTCGTACCATCTGGCCCCAAAAAGGAATGTATCACTGCATTAACAGCATTAACACCTCCTGCCACAGAGTCAGTCAAATAGCAGATGTATTCCACAGACTCATTACAAACTCTCCTTCTTTAGCAACACTGCCACTGGAATAGACATGACATTCCCTTATTTACTAATCATTCTTAACATCTCTCTTTTGCCTGGTCTGCAAGATTGCTGCACAAACAAGGTAAGTACAGCCAAAACTTCCATTCATTCTTCCATTTCCCATAATTGTGCTTGGAGCCACATTGTGCAAACAATGGCCAGAAAATAATAAAATAATAATATAAAACTGACAGAGAAAACACAATTTGCCAACAAATGAAGAGGAGGATTGATGTTGATGGAACAGAGCCTGTAAATTGTGCACTGCTAACTTGCATTTCCAAACTTGACAGACATACATGTAACACTTTGTAAGTCTAACCTGACCCCCCCCCCCAAAGTAAGCATTCATAGTTTCCATCCATTAAATGCAAACAATGAGGGAGTGCCTGCACTATTTTTACATCCCCTATATGGATCCAGTTTTTGGGATGCAGCAATTCTACTGAGTTCAGACCACATTTGCATCTTCATCATGCTGACAACCTGAAAACTATACTAAATGGCAACCATGTAGCTAGGGAAACTGAAGGGTAGCTGAATTGTTAATGGGTTGAACATAGAAGAGTGGATATTACTTTGGGATATATCTGCACATAGGAGAACTGATTTTTAAATTATATGCCTGCATTTCATCAGCTACATATTGCATTTGCTGACATGTTACTATGGATAGTGTGTTTAATGGTTTTATATTTATTTTGATTAGTACATTTTATCTGATTGCATTACTTACAAGTGTACTGTTCATTTGGGGGTACTGGAGCAATGCTGCATTTCTGTTATGGCACAAAAAAGGATTATGTTGCTATTCTTACTCTCCTTTTGTTGCATCCAGCCTATATCTAACACTGTCACATGTTAAGGTCAGTTCTGTACAAATCTCACACCTTTTAATTTTTATTCTGTCCATGTAGACTACTTTCCAAGCTGTATTCCAAAAGTTTTGGAATTCACAGGAAACACCAGCATGGAGTCTTCATGTTTGCTCTATAGGTTGTTGAATAGCTTCATCATGTTAGATTGGTTAATTAGCATGTAATTCAGCTGCTTATGCTGTAATTTACATGTCACTGTGTTTACCTTGTTTGTTTGGGGGTGTGCACCTCTACACGGTCGTTAAGGAATCTAATACTTTCATTGCCCATGTGCACATTACACAGAGATGTGCAAATGGTGAAAAATGACCATGTAAGCTTTATTGAATTCCCACCGCCAATTTTTTGCATGCATATGTCAAAGACCTTCACTATAAGAAAACAATAACTTCTGACCTTCCTTGTTCATTGATTTTGAGTAGAAAAAGATCTATCCTATTTGGAAGACAGCAGAATACTTACAGTGACATAATTCATGTGATGCAGTTCTACAGATGAAATGCCAAACATCTGTAGAAAGCATGTTAAGAAATATGAAGTTAGATAGACTGCCATCCTGTAGATGGTGGTGATTCACAATGAATAGAACATGGACTCCTATCAACGATGTGTAGCTACTAACAAAGTGGTAAAAAAATAAAACAAATATCTCACAGATTTATAGCTCATGTATGGTATGATACCAGTATCCCTATGCTGATGTCACTGGATAAGTGTAATGAGTTATGTGGCATACAATGAGTGAACATATGCACAAAAATCTTAACTACTTATGGTAGATAACCACCATTTTATGTGCCAGGCATTATCTCAAACAGGAATTACCCATTCTAACTGATGAAGTACAGAGAGATGATCTTGGTGGATAACTAAGCTAATGGAGACAGTGAATTATTTAACAAGCCAGAACATGGAATGAAAAAAATGGAAATCTGTGATCATTAGCTGAATTTAAAGTGACATGTGATAAGCTAGAAATGCCCTTTGAAATGTTTGATAGAATTAATTTCTACTATTGTTTGACTCTCATGCATTGAATGGGTGTCTTCACATTAGCAGTGTTTTTGATGGTGAAACCATAGTATAGAATTAGGTTTTATGCAGACTGTTTAGCAGGGAAGAGCAAAGTAAAAGTATTGAGTTTCAAAGATAATAATTGGCTGTGTAGATATTCGCAGGGAAATCAGAAAAGATCAGCAGTGGGATATTTTTTCATTCCAGGTCTTTGGTACATTTTCATATGTAGTTATCAGGCATGAGGTCCAAATGACACAATCCCCTACATCCCCAGCACACTGCCTGTTTAAGTGGTTTCTTGAGAGTCACACAGTAGGGGGATAGAAGCAGAGGGAATCAAACCTTGGTAGACATGAAGCAGCTCATTAACATCTTACAGCCTTAATCCACAGAGCTAACTGCTAGGATGATTGCATAATGTTCACGGCTTCTAGCTATAGCAAACTTATCTATTTATTTAGCAAGTTAGTTGTCTATCTGTTTAATGGTTGATGTTGAAGGATGTATTCTGTGAATGGCAGGTGAAGAAAGTTTGTTATGAAACAAAATGGCACTACTAAACTGAATTTGCCAATTTAATACTAGCTGTCTCCAATTTAGATATTTACTTTAGTACAGAATGACTTCATGCCCATCCAAGTCTCATACTAGGACAGCTGGTAATAAATATGGTCCAGCAGAATTCAAATTGCATGGCTATCTATATATGTACAAGTTAAGCTAAGGAACTGAATACCACAGTGGGAAAACGGATGCAATTTATCAAAGATTCCATGCACACAAAACACTGTCTGACAACTAAATTGATAATTTTCATTACTTCTTTTTGAAACGGAGATGGGCCAGTTGACTGCCAGTCTCCAAAGCATCCAGGAAGTTGACAGAATTTTTTAGCTGTGAATCTCATTTTTATATAACTTCATGAGTTAAAAGAGGAAAATATTATAGATAAGAAGTACGGTCTTTGAGAAACCTGAGAAGCATTAGACCCCATGGATATTTTGATATCATTCAACTGCTTTGTTTCTTTTTAAAATCTCTTAAATCACTAAAATGATGCAAAAAGAAAAGAGTTTTTTATAAACTTAAAATGTGCTGGATCAAAAAACATCCCTTTTTTTGCCAGTGTTAATATAATTTCTAAGCATTACTTTACCAAGCTTGTGACCACCTACTTGCACAAAGTGATTATCAAAGATAAAAAACAAGCATGCCCAATGAATCAGAATCACAGAGCAATAAAGGTAGTCATGAAGAATAAGTAATAATAGTAAGTAATGATGGAAGGTGTGGATGGGGTGGTCTGCTTACAAATGGAATGGTCAGAAAAGGAAATTTACCTAAGGTGATGTTGGTCAGTTTCCAGATGGGGCCTTTATCATTTGGTTGGTTTAAGACGGAAACTGTAATAGGATGCAGACATAAAGCATGACTCTTTCACTGACTATGTTTCTTGATCTGTTGTTATAGAGGATAGTGTAGTTTGAGTGCACTTAAGTGGATGGCAGCTATTATACTTTATCGAAGATTCAGTGATGGCCAAACTGTGCAGATTTTCAATAATAATTCATGGTCCAAGGGAGACCCATTTATTGTTAATACTACCAATACTGGTGCATCCAGTACTAAGTCATTGTGATTAAAGATGATAGTATTCTTTGGTTGATAGCTAGTTGAAAGGGATAGTAGGTTATTGTTATTTACTTCTGAGAAGGTGCCTGGATTGGTTTGCATAAGAGTTTATATCTCAGATAGTTATGTCATTTTGAAGGATTTAAAAAAATAATGCAGGGTTCTAGACTGCTGTGGCGTATATATATATATATATATATATATATATATTTATGTATATATATGTATATATATATATATATATATATATATATATATATATATATATATGTATATATATATATATAATGTGTGTGTGTGTGTGTGTATATATATATATATATATATATATATATATATATATATATATATATACCTGAATTAATTATTACTTGTTTGAGACATATGATGGATATTTTGCATACTCAGGTAATTAAAATGGAATCTGGACTGTGATGTTAGATGTGTAATGTGTATGGTCTGTGATGTTAGCTTGATGTGTATGGACTGTGATGCTGGCTTAATGTGTATGGATTCTGATGTTAGATTAATGTGTATGTGGTTATGAGGAGAGCTGGTGTTCAAGTGAGAAATGATCTATGACATATAGTGAGGAAACCAGTAAGGGTATGGTGACACAGGATGTACCACAAAGGTAAGGTTTAGACATGCTTATCAGATGTCTGAGGTAGAATAATCCAAGTAAGGAAGTGGACAATGGTAAGAGGTGGGGGAGAGGAAGAGGAGCAGAATATAGATGGGTTGTAAGGATAGAAGAGGTATGTTATGAATTCAGGAACTACATGTTGAGCACTTGCAATATATTTAGTGGTGTAAAAAAGCTTAGATGTGGTATTTTACATTTGGTGAGACAAATGTGTTGAAAAGGATTTTTACTGTGCTATGACTGTATGTACTATAGATTGAAGGATGGATATAGACTGTCTGCTGTGTGCAATAGGTATGATACCTGAGCTTATTCAGTATTTAAAGGAATGAGGTGCAGCTTAACTGTAAGTTAGATGTGGGGCAGGCCAGTTTAAGCAGAACCACCTCGTTCCAGGAATTTGAAAAGCTGAGAAAAAGGGACAGTCTGTGTGTCTCTTTAAATGTAGATTTTGATTATTAAAATAGATCTCCTGACATTTGTAAGAATAGAAGAGAAGGAGATGCACCTTTGCTTTTTGCATTAGTTTAGTCTGCACAAAAATTGGTCTGTCCTTCTCCCTGTGGTCATTCCAGTCACTACGATGTCACTTCTGTGAATCGGCTAAATTTATGATTTAGAAATTGTGCTTCCTCTGCTATGTTTGTTGACCTGCTACTCCTGCTAGAAAACAAGACCAATGGTGGAATACACTTTTTTCCCACTGCTGTTGTATAGATTTTATGTCTAACAGAGTCCAATACCTTTAACATCATATTTTCTCTTTGTTGTGTTTGTTATGTTCAATGTACAGTGATATATTTTACGTGATTTCTACTTGTATGTTACAGTGAGCCTTCCTTTCAGTAAGGCTGGTTCTTTCAGTACTTATCATGAGCACAAGCATTGTTCACTGAGCAGTGCTGATCCTATTAAAGAAGCTAGTGGAAGATAACATACAAAGCAGTAAATGAGCAAGAGGAACCACCTTCACTAAGTACTGATATCACCGGCAGACCTGGTATGCAAGCTCTGTGGCAAAGACTGATGAAGCATTGAATATAAGTCATATGACTCAGATTTGATTAGTAGCCTGTGTTTGGGTATATATATATATATATATATATATATATATATATATATATATATATATATATATATATATATATATATATCCTAGGATATAACCTGTAGCTGTGATCATCTAAGAGTATAAATGAGATGGAAGCTCCTACCTAAAGGGATTTGGGCAGGACAACTGAGGTAAAACTACAAGCACAAGTATGTTACAATTCCTGCCCTGTACCTCACTGCATGTCTACCCCTTAGAATAGGTCAGGGATGCACAAGTAATGGTAGGGCTTAAAGTTAGAACCTTTAGGTGGCTGTCAAGATATAAGCCACACTAAGGCTATGCTGTCACCCATAAATGTGAATGAGTGGCACTATAGACATGATGGCTTGATAGCTAGCAGGCATAAAGGAGAACAAATAGTAAAAAATGTCCATGTATGCTAGACTGTGTCTCAGTAATCCTTGCTAGTCATCAATGCCTCTCTGGTAACAAAGCTCATCAAAGAGCATGGCCTTAAAATGCACTGCTAACAGTTATTCATTCATTTATTTAAAACATGTTAGCTGGGTAAGTGATCTGGTCCAAGGAACTTTTTCCAACATGACACAGTGTCAAAATGCAAAGACAACAGTAGTTACACAGACACTGACATACATGCCTACACAAAAATAACTTATTTCCAGTGTGAAATAAACAGAGTTGGTACAGCATCCATTAACATGTTCAAAAGCAACAAGGGACCAATCAAAAAGGTAGTACAGGTATTGCAGAATTATGATCTATAGTTGCATAGGCTGGTGTCTTGTAAATACAAAAGATAGGTTTGGTAGTGTTATCGGTAAATTGTATTAAAGGGATTAAAATATGTGAGTAGTTTGTACAATAACTAATGAAACATTTAGGTATCTTTCATCTGAGATTACTAGGCTTAATAAAGTCTCTAACAAAAAAACAAATTACTCATCTGAGTACTATCATCAAACAGCACCCACAGTACCCAAAATAGGATTCTCCCTGACTCCATTAGTGACTTTAAACCTACCTATGTCATGTGGACACCAGTCAAACAAGTCTACTTCAGGGCACGTATAACAAAATCTTCTCAGCAGCACATCTCAATGCCTTAATGAAATAGCACAATTGCAATCCATTAAAATTCTTCAGTCCTCCAGATTATGCTGTATCATTTTAATTACACATTTATCAGCATTCTAAACTCTTTATTTCCCTTACACAATAAAAGGTCAAGGTTGTCCTCTTAAGATAAACAATGTATGGAAGACAGGACCAAAGTGTGGAGAACATGGAAGTAAACCATCTCACCAGTTATTCTTTCACAACATGCAACCATCTTCTAAGAGTCAACTTTGGCACTCTATCAGCAAACCCGTGAAACCAGGTACAGCAAGACAACACATCCTATACCTGGTGAGATAAACTTTGACATAGCATGTAAACACACCAGTTTCTTAATCTACCCATGAATTTAAGACAATGTCAACCCCTACCCATATAACACCCAACATGATTCCCTTATTCTTATAAATAGTAGCTACACTATTAACACTACCAACAAGGATTTTCAAACAGATTCCATTAGTCACATAAAATATTTCTTAAAAATCAAAGGTTACTATACTAGACCAACTACCCTGTGAATATCTCAGAAAGCAGCTAACTAAATTGCATATCTTGTAGCCATCACTATAAATAGATCCATTCCAGCAATATGTCCCTCTAATATGGAAAAAATTATATTATCCCTATCCACAAAGGAGGACAACTATATGCCATATCAAACCATAGACCTAATACCATATTACCATTTCTTTCTGAAATTGTAGAAAAAAAGCATCCATAAACAACTCTTTCACCATTTAACTGTCAATAAGATCTTGTTACTTTCACAACATGGTCTTATACCTGGTTACAGTACTAATACTATCTTTCCTAAATGTCATGTGCACTCACCTGAGTCAATATTTCCTAACAGCATCCATATTCCTGGACCACAGAAAGATTTTGATATTGTCTTTCACATATTACTATTGTACAAAGTACCCTCACTTGGTTTGCTCACCTGAGTAATAAAATAGTTTGCAAGCTGCATTTCACATACAACACAATTTGCAGTTTGAACAGACTCCTACTTTGCTTTCATGGTCAATACACTAGCAATTTCTCAGGATTCATTTTTTTTTTTATACACTCAGGACCAAGCCCAGTGGCTCATCTGGCAGTGATCACTCATCCTATTTGTTCATTCTGTAGTTGTGAGAGCCAATGATTCCCTGGGCAGATGACAGCCTGGCTCTTTCATTCCTGTCTAGGAATCGCAGTGAACTTGTCCATTCAGTGTAAGAGTCTCGTGGTAGGAAGTGGGCCAGCCTTGTAAGTCCTGCTGGATGACTAACCGTCTGTCCTTCAGGGAAGTACCCCACTTCCATGTAATATTTCGTCTGAACAACACTATAGGTTCTAAGGGTTCCCTTCAGCTAAAAATTGGGAATACCCATAACTCAGTAGACTCAGACTCCATTGTTAGACACATAGTTCTCTCACTAGGTGTCACCCTTGTGGTGACCACCCCAGGATGAGGGAGAAGGTAGCAGCCAGTCACTCTCATCCTTCCTTACGAGCTCCTTCAGGAATCCAAATGTCTATTTGAACTCATAAAACTGCAATGTAGTTAGGGTTTCAGTCCACTATACCATAAAACAACTTCTGAAAGTTCAGTTCTTGGTCCTCTTCTTTTTCAATATCTTCATAACTCATTTGAATAAAGTTATCAGCACGTGAACTATAATTAAATGTATAGATAATGCCACATTTATAACCCATGCCCACTCTATTGAATAACCCCAAAACTTAACCCAAACTGCTTTTTACAAGACAGAAGACTGAGTAAATACAGTTAATTTAATAAGGAATCTGAAGAAAACCGCACAATATAGTATTCACAATAAAACTAGTCTCATAAAGCAGAAATAAGTATCTGTCATTTTTAACAACACCTCTGTTGAAGAAGTAAATCAAAGAAGCTGTTAGGAGTTTTTATAAACATCTAAAAAATGTCCAGTGCACTTCTTATATATTTGATAAAACCAACAAAAAATAGGAGTGTTATACAGAATTAAATAATTTCTTCATCCTCAACCCAAACTTCAAACAGCCCAATCCATGCTACCCCCTTGTATAATACATGCAGCCCTAGTCTTGACGAAACTCGACAGGTCATCCACCAGTGAATAATTGAATGCCTACAAGAAAATTGAAAAATGTGCCACTAATCTCTCTTAGAACCCATCATTGCTTGACACTTTCTCAGCTACAGTTGCTTGAATTAAGTCATGCTCAGCCCTTCCCCAGCTTAAAACCGTGTGCACTATTACAAACTATCCAAACAAATGTCCTACTACTAGTAATCTATTTGTACCATGTGCTCCAAGAACAAAGCTTAGATTCATGTAACTAAAATATCTTGCAATCCCCCCAGCATACAACTGTTTTGGTAATTCTCTATATGTAGCACTGGCTCAACAATAGGACCCACAAGGTCAAAAAAGGTGCCTCCACCTCTAACAGCAGACCTGTCACTAGTGGTGTCCCCCGGGGAACTGTACTGGAACCTCTACTGTTTGGCATATATTTCTCAGGGGTCCAGGCAAAAACAAAAGGTCAATGGCTGGCCAAGTTTGCAGATGACTGCAAGTTGGGTGCAGTCATTGACTCCCCAAATGATGCTAATATATTGCAAGAGGGTCTCACAGCAACAAATGACTGGTGCCAAAGTCATGGCCTTAAGCTAAATGCAAAAAAATGTATTATCATATCATTTAGCAAAAACATGGCTCCTACTGTTTACCACATCAACGGCAACCCCCTAAGCACACAACTTGTGGTGAGAGACCTGAGTACTCAGGTTGACAGCAATCTCACATTCGAACATCATGTAGCGGCAGTGGTCAGAAAAGCGTTTTACTTGGTTCATCTCATAAATAAAGGATTGCATTCAGAAAAAAGGAGGTTATTACCTCACTGTACTCTTCCCTCATTCAGCCAATAGTTGAGTATAACTCCCTGTTTGGTATGTACCTCTCCAGACACTTGCACCAACTGGAAAGACCACAGAAATGCCTCACAAAGAGAATCCATGGCCTCTAACAACTGTCCTATGTGGACAGGCTCAAATCACTATCACTCTGCTCAATATCAACTACTAAACTTACTCTCTCTACTACATTTCTCTTACCCTCCCTTCTCTATGGAGCCCCTCTTCTAACAAACCTACAATCATCTCTCAAAACCAAACTGTCCTCTTGTTACAATAAAATAGCCAGATTCGCCACTAGCAACAAATCATCAACCTATCACTGTGAATCTCTCCACAAACTAAACTGGCTAGAGCTACCAAACTACCTCTCCTACACTCAGCTCACCTATGCACACAAACTAATTTTCCATCCATCCCTCTGTCCCACACTCTCGACTACCTTTAAAATGCACCACACTCAAAGACTTCTCAGATCAAACAATCAAAACCTTATAGAAGTTTACAGACCCCTCCACCCCCCAGGACAATATCTCCTGTCATACTCACTAGCATGCCTATGGAACTCCCTTCTCCCCTCCATTCGTACCATTACTAGCCTCCCATCCTTTAAAAAATCACTCGACTCTCATCTAACTTCCACATGGGAATGCTCCTGCTCCCATCCCTCATAATCTACACTTTACTTCAACACTCTTTCCCTTCCTTCTCTCACATCCCAGGTAACAAATTCTTGCTTGCTTCTATTATACACCTCCTTACTAGTATCTAGCAATTCCTTATCTACTGCATCTAACTACCTATCCTCAATCCTACTACAGAAGAAAAAATATATATACTTTTGACATTATTAACTTTGATTGAAATACTTTTGATCAGTCTGTTTTACCTCTGTAATCTTCATGCAATCTATGTGTGTATATTAATCTTTGTTTACCTCTTTAATCTTCATGCAATCTATGTGTGTATATTAACCTTTGTGTAATCTGTATGAGGAGCTTTTCTCCCCAGTACTCCATTGAAAACGGGTTCTTCAGGCCCAATGGACTATCCTGGTTAAACAACTGCAAATAAATAAATAAACAACTGCAAATAAATAAATAAATAAATATCATTCAGATTGCTCAATAGTGATCCTTGTCTCACCTACAAGGCAATATCAGACCCTGCCCTACTAGAGATGCTCCATATCCATAAGTCTAACTCCTCGTGCATTACCCACTCAAAAAACCTACATCTAATATGCAACATCAACAAAACCTGCTGGAGAGAAAGGTTTGTCTCCCAGAGGCTGCCCCATCTCTAGAATAGACTTCCCATATATGTCAAATAGAGTACCTTGCTGACCCTATTCAAGCGCAACATTGATGAGTGGAGGGGAAACCACAAATTTGTCCCAGGGGTTCGACCTGTGTCCCTCACTTGACAGGGACGACAGGTGCTAACTGAGGTTTCTTTTTTTAGGATAAACTCTTGGCTAGACTTGTAAAGGCCCCAGGAACATTAGCCTAATAAACTTCTATGATCCTATGATCCTACATGCAGGCATAGGGACAGGCTAAGTGAGACAGAGGCCATTGCTTTTCCTTGTGATTGCAGTAGGCTTGGAGACAGTTTTTGACTGAATTGTATGTGTCTTGAGATAAGTTTTTTCAGCTCATGTTTGGAGGGGGATGCACATACGAGACCAGCATTGTCTGCATATTGAATTATTTTTGATGAATATGTTGAAGAGGAGTTGTCCTATTATTGTTCATTGTGAGACTCCTGTTTCTATACGGAGAAATGCTGAGAGGGTAGTTTCTCCAAAATAACTAAAGCCATATACACGGTGCACAAAATAAACTACATTTTGACTTGTAGAAAAATAATTTTGTGCAAATAAATTTCTCCCCCATTTACTTAATTATGCCATCCATAAACATAAAAGAGCACAGGCTACAATATCCAAATGAATACATACATATATACATACATTAAGAAAAAGATAAACAAATAAACAAACATGCAAACAAAATTGTATGACTTATTGTAACAAAAACATCTATGTCATAGTTAGACACTAAAGTAGGAAGAGATTTCATCCTTATAGACTGCTTAGGACCTGTTTGCTCTTCTTTTCAATGCCTTAACTATATAGACACATTTTGTTTTATTCACTGGGAATGGGTGGCCAGAGAGAGAGAGAATAAATGGAAAGTGACACTAAGTAAAGGAACTTGTGCCAGTGCTTGAAACTAGGGTCATCACCATTTCAAGTGCCCAAAGTGGGGTATTTTTGGTGTACCTGGAGGATTTTGCAGGAAAGACCATACCTGCCACTAATATATAGAATATGACTGCATTGTTTTGCCAAAATAAAAGTTAACTCTTGTAGAATTCAAAATGTGTCTGTTGTTTCATGCAATATTACGATATTTGAGTTACAAAACAATTGTTTTATGCAACTGTTAGAAGAAATGTTGAAGACAAGTTTGTTCTAATGCCTCAGGATATTTCTAATTTGTATTCTTACTTTTATTTTATGTATGTATGTATGTATGTATGTATGTATGTATGTATGTATGTATTTATTTATTTATGTATTTATTTATTTATTTATGTATTTATTTTTGCAGGATAAAGTTGCCCAAACCTGGGACTGTCCTATGGAAAGAAATACAGGTGGTAACCCTACTTGTAGCAGTGATACTCTTCCAAGGCAGCTGTAAGAATCAGCAGATACAAAATGAAAAAATGAATAAATAAAGTTCAAGGAAGGAGGACAGGAAAGAGATACGAATAGTCAAGCTTCAAAATTACATAAACATCACATTGATGCATTAAAAAGGTAACTTTTCAGCTTTGTGGTAAAATCATATATCTGGGAGCAGTTTCAAGGAGACATAATACTCAAAGGTGTTCTGGAAGCCTGTCAGCAGACCCTTAATGGAAATATTTTGGTCTGTTCTACAACAGACTGTTGACTATCAGATTTTGTCTCACAACAGATTATGGAAAGGATTCAGGATTCAGATTTATGATCTGTCCCCATTGGTCTTGCCACTATATACACTGAACTTCCACAGATTACTTTTAGCAAAATCCTATACTGCCAATAGCATGAAAACAACTGACAAGCATTTGTCAGTGATAGACATTGGCTTGCACTTCAACTGAACTGCATCAGCAATAGTGGCTAAAAATGTGTGATTATTAATGTGCATGACAAAGATGTAGGATGCTGCAAGCTTGATTCTGATGTCATAAATGGAGGGTTAGTATTTGCTTAATAATGTTTTGTGGTGTGAACATTGCTGCAAGACAGCTGATACTGCGGAAATGCTTGAATTCATTCTTTTAGTGAGTAGTATTGAGATGCAATAATTGACCATAACTTGATCACAGAAGAGTGTGGCAAGAGAACATTATTGTACAAGAAGCTAGTGTGACACTTCAAACTTTTATTTTAGTTACAGGAGTGCTATGGCCTATACTTATATAATGGTTAAGAAAATATAGCTGCTGCAAGTAAGGAGCAGAAGTAAGATAATATAATACTGATTCTCAGCCCTCTCAGCAATTATTTCACCAGCTTGATTAACAGGGAAATGGCAGTGTTGACATGTGCTTCTATGTCTCAAATTGTCAAATAACTACTGTATATTTAGGATTATGAATTTAATACATTGGTGCTTAACATATACTGAAAGTTGTGGAAGTGAAAAAATTAAAAAAGAAATCTGTACTTCACAAGCAGATGAAAATTTGACATTGTGGCATGTATATGCCAACCCTTCATGCTGGATATAAAAAATTCAGTTGACTCACATGTGGGATTTTTGGGTCTGTATTAAAAGACTGAAGAGGTGTTTCAGCAAACACCTTTTGGACGACACGTAATGAGCTAACACACTAAAACGTGAATGCTCAAAACACCGGTTTCTTTACCTGGGAAAAAAACGCTAGTACAAACACAAACACACACACACACACACACACATACTTTAAAACATAACAATCTGGGGGGCTTCACCCCCACACCCCCCAACTAAATTTAGCAACTCCAAGATCACACTACAGTGAGGAAAGGGCAAACACATGGGGATGGCCAAGCAATTTCTTTCCCAAGGAAAGAAATTGCTGTTTTGAGAGTTCGTTCATTACGTGTCGACCAAGAGGTGTTCGCTGAAACACCTCTTCTGTCTTTTAACATAGACCCGGATTTTCAAGGTGATAAAAATATTTGCAATGAATTGCTGCTAACAACTGATAATATCTCTATTAATACAAGGACAAAGTATCACATGTCAGTTAATACTGCCCCCCCACCCCACATAAACAAACATGCATGCACATATTTATTTAATGAATATTAAAGGGCAGTTAGTAATCACCATCCATCTCATATCATGGATGGTGGCTGCCAGCTACTTATTAATATTCATCAAGGAATATGTGAGCATGCTTATTAATACTTATTACATGGTGTGTAGGTATGTTCATTAATATAAAGTGACATGTATATATGTCTGCCCATTAATAATCATGTAGTGACAACACTGGTTCTTGTGTTTGGTGGTAGATAACTTGCTTACTTTTCCACTGAATCAGTGTGCTGCACTTTTATATGTACACAAGGCTACAGAAAATTATTGCAAACGTCAGATGGAAAACAGAAAAATCTCTTAACTACTAGTTTCCTCAAATGTGAGGAAATTTATTAGAAATGTTCACCATACATACACAGAAAATGCAAGTCATTTCTTTCATAATACATTTTCTACAGACATTACAATTTTGTCTCATCAATGGAACACACAGAGTAAAGGATTTTAAAAAGGCGCAGTATTTATTTAAAATCTGGTTCCCTGGGACTTCTGAAATGTTAGTTTGTGCTTACTTGATATAGTTTTTCTAATAATGAATTATCTTGGTGTAAAGCTGCTGGACTATGTTCTGCTCTTGAATAAAACAGCTATGGACTACATCAATGATCATCTGATGTGTGTGTATATATATATATATATATATATATATATATATATATATATATGTATATGTATAGCTTAATATAGTCTAGGCATTAGAGGTTATCAGGTTCAGTTGCCATCTCATAATTTTTAAATATTACTTGTATCTTGTTTTTTGCATTTTGTTTCTTATGTTTAACTGTACTATGGAGGATACTTCAGGCATGCTCATGCATCAGACATCATGTCATGTGCCTAGAATTTAGAAGGCTTTTTTTGTCTTTTACATTTATTGATCTTTGAGCCACATGTAGACATGGGTGAGCTAACATCAGTCAGACATTCCTATTCTCCCCAGTCCAGCCACTTTATTGTCTAATCCACTAATGGACTTGAATAATCTGTGTCATACTCAGGGCATCTGTGCCACAAGGTCAGAGTCACAAAGCTCCTTTTTAAGCATTTGCATGACTCTTTAAGGCCTGCATTCAAATTAATGATGTGTGTGTGTGTGTGTGTGTGTGTGTGTGTGTGTGTGTGTGTGTGTGTGTGTGTGTGTGTGTGTGTGTGTGTCTGTGCCTTTTTATTAGTACATTAGTTCCCCTCCATTGGTGCCATCATTCAGGTACTCAGTAGGGTTTTCTATTTGAGTCACTGTTTCCCCTTGCCTCAGTGGTCACCCTCCATCAAGCCTTGCATCCTCCTCACCTCCTCCAGAAGTTACCATTTTGGTACACTGGGCAGCTTCCCTCTACCCACCAGTGGGTTAGCCAGAATGATTCATTCATTCCCTTGTGTTCTTTTAGCAACCAGGTCAATAATGGATTTCCTGGCACCTGGCCATAATATCTGTGCCATTGAGCCAGTGAACATTAAACATATAGATAAACACACACAAACACACACACACACACACACACACACACACACACACACACACACACACACACACACACACACAAATGTAGTTGAGCTGCAGAGTGCATCTTTATGGCCCTTATCAAGCAGTGAATACTGACAAGGTATTTTCATTTCAGGTGCTGTTTCAAGAACTGTAATGTCAGATTAAAGCATTATTTTTATAATGCTAGTTCTAGGAATATTTAAATTACTGCAATATAGTATAAAAGTGATTACTTGAAGTAATGTGTACACTGTCTAGTTAAATTTTGATCAAACAAAAATCAAAAAGTTAGCATTATAGTTAATTTACTTTAATGACATTTAACATTTTATGGCATAATGTTTATTGGTATTATCTACTCTTTCTTCTAGACTTTCTAGTATTTTATTGTGGCAGATTGAACTCATACAGGCTGCTTTATATTTATGTTACAATGCATGTATTGAAACAGAACAGTTAATGTTAGAATATGCTATTTCTACTAAACAAAAGTAATTACATCAAAATAAAGGTGCAGCTATACCTATAATTTACTTTTTCCCTTTTTATGTCAAACACAATCAAACAGAATCCCATTAAATGAATGGCAGTTGTTCGTTTGGGTAGTTATAGCTGAACATGCCTGCATTCATTATATATGTGATATGTTAACATATTAATGTATTTGTGCTGCAGGCATTGTATTTGTTATGGTAATTAGTGTGCAGCCAATGACAACAGTGATGACAGCTCCCTAGGTCCTTTCCAAGAACTATAGTGTCAGAAAAGATGCTGTCTTGTGACATAGTGGACACAGTGATTTGCCAAACTTTGACCAGCTCAAAAATAAATGGTTAGCATTATATTAAATATGTTAAATGTCAGAGAGCTGATCATTTTCTTTGGCAGGTAATGGTCCTTCTCAAATAGATGCTCCTGTTTCTATAACCTTAGAGTTTGTTAACTGAAAATAGCATCATGCAGAACATAATATATTGTTTATATACAGAAGTGCAGTGCCGGTAACATAAAAGGGTACTTATGTATTATCGCAACCACATTCTCAACACAGTCCTGAAGCAGAATCGGCATTTTCTATACAGTGCAGTGATGAACCCTGAAACCTAAGTTAAGTAAATATGGAAGATTTGTGACCCATATACTTCTGTATTGCTAGATTATATGTGAAACATCTCTATTACATCCACAGTGCTGGAAAGTTGGCCGGTGGTTGATGTGTGCTTTCCTATTGTTAAAGCTGTCATTTTACTTTTACATCGTAGAACACAGTTGTATTAGGTATGACTATATACACCTATTACTTATTTTCTGCATGTCCGCAAACTTTTCTGTACCATAATATTTAGGCGTACTTGGAAACATGTACGTTTCATTGTACTCTGGATTCAGTGAAGTTGCATTACACTACACTACTGTAACAGATTCACATATCCAAACAATAAGCTTCCCTTTTTATGGTTAACAGCCTCATTTAAAGCTGTTCATAGTAGTGCACACATCGTAAGTTACAATATACAGTTTCAGAATTAACGAAGATCGTGTAATGTGAAGGATGTAAAGAGAAAGTTCAAAAACTGCATTTCTGTTTCTTCGCAACCAACTATCACAACAAGCCAGTGCATTTTGTTTGCATGGAGCTCGTTTCAGCTCCAAATAACAGAGCAGTCAAATATCGCAACCATGTTACTAATCGGTCAAAATTCATGACATTATGGAAAATGACTGAGTTTTCCATTATTTCAACGAGTATGACCGATTTGTAATGTGATTGTGATAATACGTAAGTACCCATAAAAGTAATAAGGTTATTAGAGAAAGTCAGCATGTTCTGTTTTCTGAGATTATGTCATGGGTTCTGCCATCAGAAGCAAAGTAACTCCAGGGCTCAGTCTATAAATAGTAAATTATTATTTTCTTAATTTGAAAAGAAAACATTACAATTAAGGTCTGTAAAATTGTGAACAGTACAGTACAGTACTATATCTGCTATTACATACTATATCAAATTAGTGGCAACAAAATTTATTACCCCAGGATTTACTTTCTAGGAAAGAAGACTATATAAAACATTAGCTTCTAAAGCTGTGAAAGAAAGTTTAAAAATACAGCATTTTGTTTCATTCTAAATAATCATAACTAGAACTCTCATGCAGCAGTCTTGGGTCTTGGACCAGTCAATGCATTTAGTATCAGGAATCAATATTGCTTTTGTGAGCACATATATTCACTAAACAGAGCCAGATTTATAGTGTTTACTGTGTTCACAATCGCGTCTATTTTTTATGTTTCCAATCCTCACTTCTTCTCTTTCTTGGCAACTAGAGGATTGTGAAGTGGGATAACTAACTTTTGGTGGATCACACATTTCTTTTGCTGCTGATTTTCTGAGATTTATCAATGGTTTAACAAAACAAGTGGGTTTACTTTATTTTACATGGATGCGAAATTTAAGTAGAAAGCATTTTTTGCACTTCTTCAACATTTCTTAAATGAACTTGGCAGAATATTTTTATCAGGAAAGCTCTGCATTTTGTTTAAACAGCAGCTAGCTACTCCATTGTTGAATAATGCTCATCTGATATGGCCATGTGGTCATACTCCTCCCAAAAGCCTACATATCATTCTTATCTCCTACTGGCCTGTGGTTACCTTCACACTATTGAACCATGCAAAGTTTCCTGAGGGAGGTAACAGTCCTGAAAACCACCTCTGCCCCTCATAGCTTGATGGGTAGCACTGCCCTAACTCTGAACATGCTGATGTCACATTTGTAGCCTGAGTAAGCAGTGAGCTCAGGCCTTGGGAATGTTTGCACCTTGAGTCCTAGATCAATTATGTCTCCAAGACCATTCCACATGCATCGTCTGGAGACATTTCTGAGTCACTGTCTGCACTGGACCGGCAATGAATGGTCTGTTTTCACCTGCATATTATCCTTAACCCCTTCTCTTGTAGAAAAGTGAGCAGCATAGCCTCATCAATGATTTTCCTTACTCATGCTAACCAGTAGATGTCTGAGCTGCTAATTGATCTCTGGTCACTTGGGGGTGCAGTCAGGGCTTTATCTATCTGAGCCAATGGAAATGACTTTACAGATGCTATATATTCCAAGACCACAACTTAGCGTTAACTGGATTAAAGGTTGGTATGTAAGTTCTTGATTGGGACAACACAGATTCAGTGAAGACAGAAAGTTGTAATTGTCTGTATATCGATGCACAACATTTACTTAAATTTAATACAAAATGGATTCATTTTATGGCTGTATCTTGTGAAGATCACAATAGTATACCAGTAGCTATTGTCATCAAAGCATCCACCAGTAAAACAACCAAAGAAGCTTTTGAGTAACCAATTTATCTTAGCCATATTTGCTTATATGAGTTTCCTTTTTGCAAAAGTTTTACATTTCACTTGGATATGTTTTGCATTTGTGTGTCATGGTCCATGCACATTAAAGGTGTTTTCCATCCACACAAATACTTGTATGGCATATATACATTATAACTGGCTGAAAACACAAATGACTGACAAAAAATGAGTAACAACACATATGACTGAAACACACAATGAGTGAATCACAAAACATTGACAACTTCTTTCCTATGAACAGTAAATCCCACTTTCAAAACCTAGAGCAAGTATTGTCTCAGTAGTGGTACTGTTAGGGAAAGGGGGGTTAATAACATAATGTGTAAGGGATAGGGTTCGATGTAGGCTTAGGGTTAGGGTTTCCACACATGATAAAGTGGGCAGGGGGCCACACAGTGGGATTTGTTACACTGAAATTTATTACAGGATTTTTTTCAGAGTATTATTCTATGTCAGACAAAATTTGTGTATTGTAGAGGCAGAAATGTAGGTGAATATTTTTCCTCTTTATATGAATATCTACCAGTGTAGCTGTATCCCATATTGCTAAATTCAAGCCAGTGGGATGTTTTCCTAGTAGTAATTGTTATTTCTTCAAAGATGTGTATTGGAATTTCCAGGTAAACAAATGTAAATAAATAAATGTGTGCTTAGATCAAAGTTTTGTACCTCATAATAAACATTTTTTTGCTGTAAAGAAGCTGTGCAAATTGGGCTTTCTGCCAAATATATACTTATTTTACTGTAGTAAATTCAGTAGAACTGTATTTATTGTTCAATAAACTTGTGTTTATATTTTCCATATGCTAAACAGTTGTCTATTTACTTTCTGATTCTCCACCATCTGGGCTTGCCTTTTGATGATGCAGTTGTGAGCGCAAACAGTTTACATGTTTTCTGTCATCTGCAGCAGATTTCAATACATACAATGACACAGAATGCAGCACAGTCAGCTACTCAGTGCCAGTCAGAAAATAAGTCAATAAGAAATTAAATAATCTTATATTAAAGTAAAGGTAACAAAAGCAAAATGGATCTGGATAAGACTCCTAGTAAAATCTATAGTGCTTGGCATATGGTATAACACTTAGGTAACGCTGTAATAAATATGGAACGATCATTTTCAGAAAAAAACAATTAAATGCAAATATTAATGCATATAGTAGCATGGAAGAAAGTAAAGTAAAAACATGTATTTAACTGAATGCTTTTCCTTTACCAAATGGAGCTTATCTCCCTGGGCTTCCTCTGAAAAAGGACTTATTGAGCTCAGTCAGACATGCCATTTAACAAATGAAATAAATGAATGAATAAACATTTTAGCAACAGGAAACCCACTTTTCATGTTAAAAGCATAATTACAGCAAAAAGAACTGGTAAGAAAACCACTGGACAAGATATACGATTATAATAATCTCTTCTACAGTGCGATGGACCTGCATACATTCCCACCTGAAGCATTAGGTGAACAGAATATTATTTATGTAACCATGAAAGGCCTGTGCAATCACTATCCACCCATATTTCTGTACCTGGAATGACCTCTGAACCTAGAGTTTACAGAGTCATTGTCTAGCTCCCACATATTCATTAGAAGCATATTATGCTATGTTACTGCAAGCAAGGTTAAACTCTCATCCTTTAAGTGCTTTAGTGCTGACGCACATTATATTACACATTTCCTCCATACAGTGCCTCCTAAAAAATGCATGGCATTATGTCTTCAAGTATCAAAACTTGATCAGACTGATAACCAAATTATACTTGAAATGCTTGATATATAGGTTATTGAGTCTTTGACAGGATTTGTGACCTTTCTATAAAGGGCCAGCATAGAAACTCTAAAAAATGTCTCACAAATCAGTTTGCATTTTCATCAAGCTTAATTATGCTGTATAGTATTGTTCTGTGTTTAATAAATTAGATTAAACCTACACCCTTCAGAAAGTGAAATAAACTAAAAGAAAATTAGTTTACAGAGAAATTCACTCTGGATACCTTAGTTTGTTTCTGCTTTATCTGCACTTTCGCACTATATTCATGAAGTTAAAAATGTATGATACCATTTGCTTTAGCTATTACATTAAATGCTATAACAAATTTGTTATTTTTTTTAAATGAAAATTGTAAGATTAAATTACATACAAGAAGACATATTATTAGAGGCAACTCTGGTAATAGTTTTATTATTATTTACAATGGGGGTTCATTTAGTACAGGTGATAATGTGTTATTTTGTATTGCTATCATTTTGTACCATGATCCTATTCACTCTGCTACATAGCTCTGTGCTCTGATAAAATAACCTGCTACAAGTCATATTTAATCTAAAATTCTGTATACTAGTAATTAGGAAAGGGCATAGTTAACATTGTTTGTATTCCCATGATTCAGTGTTAACACAGTATGCAAGAACCTATCACATAAGGCAATGCAACGAATGGAACCTGTCAATTGACTAAACATATCTTGTTACCCCAGTTAGCCAATGCTAGCTTTATCTCTACTCATCATGATGTGTTCACACATGTGCACACACACACACACACACACACACACACACACACACACACACACACACACACACACACACACAACTGTACTAGACTTAAGATGCTACAGTTTCATTTGTTATTTACTATCTTAGGAACATCAGAATATCATGGCAAAGAGGTCTAAATGATTACACATTTTTGCACTCTGCTTTTTGTTCATGTCTATAATTTTCAAATGCCTCTTTCCTAGTTGTTTTTTATTTTTATTCAACATAAAATATCTATATCTATGGCTATATGTATGTCTATAGCTATATCTATGCTTCTCCAACTTCACTCAGCGCTTTCTTCCTTTGGTCACACACAACTGTTGGGTGCAAGGATTTCTTCTTTCAAGGACACAGACTTTGGGATAGCTTTCCATTTTTTTCTCAGCCTATCTAAACTACTCTGCTTCCTTTCTGAATTCATATCCTTTTTCCCTAGAAAACTCATTGTACTTCTGCTTACACTTAACACCACCCCTTAGTGACCATATGATCGCTACCTATCATGTGCCCCAAACAGTACTGCCATCATTTTACCATATTTGTTTAAAATGGTAGCATTTGAAATGTTTGTTTGTGTCTTTTGGCTTTTCCCAGTTAGGGGTCGCCACAGCGGAACTCCGGTCCACTAATGATTGGCAGTAGAATTTTACGTGCTGGCTTGCTGGGCCTAACGCACAACCTTCAATGAAGGAATGCCCATTCATGCATGTCGACACACAGAAGACGCTCTAACTAAGAATCGAACGGGCAACGTCTAACTGTGAGGTGACAACGCTACTGCAGCACCACCACCGCAGTACATGAACCTATATTGTACAGCCATGTGTTTTCTCATTTATGTTTTTTATATCCCCATTATGAAACGTGGCTGAAAAGAGTATTTTGGATAAATTACTTTACCCAGATAAGAATGGAATGAATAAATAAGGTTTTCTCCAAATTTCTGCAATGAACAAATACAACAGACACACAGAGACATACATACACACAGACACACACACACACACACACACACACACACACACACACACACACACACACACACAAACACACACATATGTATATATGTAGATATGCATATAACAGGCACTCTGAAAAGTCATTTAACCCAGGTACAGTTTTTCAGCTATTTTAGGATTTCACTTGATCCTGCATTACTTTTATTTTTCATGCCAAAATGCAGCTAACAAAGTTATGCAGCAGTTAAACTGTAAATACACATTCTCTAAATTTCTTACACAGCACTATTGTACTCAAACTATGCAAGAACAATATAAAGATTATTCACACCTCCTTAATCTGGAAAACATAACTGTCTGTCCTTGAAAGAGCTAAGAGGCTTCTGATAACTTCTGCAATACTCATTGCTCTTACCCATTTTAACTTAATTTCTGAAAAATGAATATTGTCATGAGAAGCCCAGCCTTGAAAATGAAACCACACCAACTATCACAGGCAAAAGATACACATATAATAAGGACACAAAGCACAGCTAAAATAAAACTTTCATAAAATAAAAACAAGATAAAAAACAGACAAGCACTTTCAGGTAAAACCCTTTCTCAAGTCATAAATGCATAGATATTGCATAAATGATTAAAAAGAGTTCTAAAACCAATATAATTAAACATGCAAATAAAGCAAACTTGAAACTTGAACTCCCACCGGGATTTTTTCCAACCGGGATTTTTGTTTGTTAGTTTGAAATATGTGCCTCCACGAAACTGCACTCTTTATGAAATCAACTGCCTGCAAATACAAGAAGTAAGCAGACTCTGGAAATATCTTAGAATTATCTTAACAATCTTCTAATATCCTCTTACAAGTAACTTTGTTTCAGGGATTCTAGTTAAATGTATTCAGGTTTTCACAACTAGCTGTTTCTTTGGTTTTGGTTTACAGTTTTATTAAAGTGTTTCATTCCTTCATAAACATTGGCAGTATATGTATATGTATAGGTATAGGTATAGGTATATGCGTAGGTATAGGTACAGGTATATGTATAGCTATATGTATATGTTTAGGTATACTGTCCATAATATGCAATGTACATGAAACAGAGCTATATAGGTAATTATTTGGGTTTTGTGACTCAGGTCATGGCTAAAAAGTATCTCTAGACTAGAGTACCTACCCAGTTAAGAAAGAAACAAGTATACATAAATAAACATTAGTACTGGTAGCTGATAGGTAAACTTGTACAAAATAAACGCTGACAAGGTACTGATTCCCTCAGAAGAAATACAATAACTGGATAAGATTCCACTAACTTAATATGACAAAAAAAAAAAGTAACAAATTAAGGGCTCTCATCCACAGCAATGTGGACTTCATCAGAATACCTTCATTAATCAATTAAGTCTTTAAATACAACTTTTTTTGGCACCAAAGACACTGATAAGTTAAAATCCAATTCATTCATTTAAAATACATTAATTTAAAGTGACATATGTATTCATTTATACTAAACAGCATAGTTTATAATAAAACCCAATAACCCAATTCATTCCAATTTCTATTTAAACACATAAATATAAATGTTAAATATATTCATGTTCCTAACTACATGGACTACTTTGTATAGTATAGTAAATGTAAACAATACTATGTAAAACAAATCATTTTCTAACCTATTGACTTCTTACCCAAGTTACAAATATAATTCATATTTCATAATGGATGCCTATTTCTATTCCAAGAAAAGTAATTATGATCCTTGGACAAGAGGATCTGTAACAGCAAATAAGGAGGTTTGTATGGTAGGTGCAACAGTTTTGGCATTAACATAAATAATATACTGGAATGTGGGGAGCCCTCTCCTCGACATCAAGAGTAAAAGGATATGAAATCTTAATATTAGAAATGTATTTGTTAGAATCTCAGTTTATTTTATCAAAATGCTGAGACACATAGCATTGAGTCCCTTATTTATAAACACAGACATTGTAATAGCTATTGTATGCTGTGAAGTAACTGTCAAATAAAATTAAATGAAATAAACTGGCTGCTTCAGTGGTGGGATGCCATTCACTGCTGAAGCAATCAGGTTCCATACTCTAGAAAGCCAAATAGTTTAAGAATTAGCCCAGCACACAGGAAATTGCATTTGTAACTTACTAAGCTACAGGAATCATTGACATCATTAATTCTCCAAATCAAAATGAAGAAAAAAATGGTGGAACAGTTTGATACCAATGTTCTAACCCTTGACTTAGCAAGATAAATTATGCTTGATTTATGTAACCTACTTTTATAATTCATGACCTCTCCAGCCAAGCAGTCCTGAAAATTTATTCAATGTCTTTCCTAACAAAAAGTATTTATTAGTAAGGCAGTGACTGAATAATATGCAATTTGTTCATGGAAGATAAAAGCTATTAATCACTACGACAGCTATAATACATTAGCGAGAGTTCTCAATGTTTCTTAAATGGTTAGTCTCTCACACATGCAATTTCTAGGATGTGTTTTGCTTACTTTGTCTTGTATACTGACTAAGAGGTCAAGCAGAAGAAGGTCCAAGGCTACCGGATATTTCAGACATCCACTAGAAATAGGAAACATGCAGAACCATATCACTTGCTACCTAACCAGTCTCACATCAGCATTATACTGGTATATATCATACTGAAACATTAAGTAATTACTTCCAACTTGCCTTTGCAATATAAACAGAGAAGGCAACAAAATGCAATGTGCATCCATTATTCAGGTAGTGATGTAAGTGGGTATCATACAGATGTATTATCAAATTATGTCAAAATAAGTAATGACTGCATTCTTAGATAATGTGAGTACTGTCTGAGGCTCTGAAATCAAGAGCAGTATTTATATGCGCTTAAAACTGTAATTTAAAAAGTGTGGAGGCCTCACCAGATGCCATGATCAGCAAAGCATGAGCTGCCAAGTCAGAAGAGTGTTAGAGACTGCCTGACAGAAAGAAACAATGTTTATCAAGGCTTTTAAATAAATTATTTGGGCTTATACCCAAAGACTGTAAATGAGTATTTACATACAATTCAAATAATTCAGGTCCAAGTGAAACAAATTCTCAACATGAATGGCAATTAAAGTTTGAATGTCTGTTTGCTTTTTTTCCCTACATAACCTTCTGGTATAGAGAAATTTGTTTAATTCTCACTGGGGCTGAAATTAAAAGTGATCCCCAAAAACATAACCTAAGAAGCGAATCCAAAGCAGGTCCTTCCTTACGAACCCCTTCTCTCAAATTGTACTCTATTAGTCATTGCCTCCCTGTACTGGCCTGAAAGCTACAGTAGCCACTTCCTCATGAGTTATCTGATCATACAAATTACTCCCTGTTTAGATAACAGTTGAGAAAATACCTACCAAAAGAGTTTGAGTGCTGCTACCCATCTAAAAGACATGTCACCTAAACTAATATCTCCATTTGTGAAGTA
This sequence comes from Protopterus annectens, assembly GCF_019279795.1. Taxonomy (NCBI): domain Eukaryota; kingdom Metazoa; phylum Chordata; order Ceratodontiformes; family Protopteridae; genus Protopterus; species Protopterus annectens. Next base: position 867,678,415 of record NC_056734.1, read on the forward strand.
CTTTTATCTCCAATATATGCTATCCACCTGATTAACTCATCCTGAACTGTGATTCATCTTATCACACCATTATTGGTATATGCCCACTATACATAATCTAGTCCCTCCTTTCATAGATTAGTACTAAGCTAATTGCCTTTGTGAGCCATTTTAAGCCTAGCTAATTATCCCTTGTGAGACTCAGACCCTGTACCTTGTGTTTGTAAGGCAAACACCTTAATCATTAGGCCACCCTCATCTTCCTGGTCCCTCTTAGCTTTCCTAACCTAGCTACTACTACCATATCTCCACCACTTCTGCTAATCCCATTTTAATTCAATTTTCATTGTTTGTTTTCTATGTATACATTGCTTATCAGATTCTCCATGCTTATTCATTTATTTATTTACTTCCATTTGCTGAAAGTCTGGCTGGGCACAAAAGAAATGTAAATCATCATTATTTGGCTACTTGACATTGTTTTGTTCCATTATGACATGACCCACACTAACCTTTAAATTGCTTATTGTTTGATCAATGTTCTACCTTGGTAAACAAATTTAAATAAAATAAAATATTTATTTTTTGACAATTGCCTAGACCAGAGTCCAGCAAATTTCCTCAATACCTTTTTAAACAAAACTGCCAAACTGAACCAACTTAGATGACAAACTATCTGGTTTTAGTGGTTAAGACCCAGTATGCTGAAAGTCTCCTCAGTTTGCAGTTTTCCTTAACTGGGAAGTGCACTCTCATCCAGAAAATAAACTACATAGGCTATGCAGTAAACCTTTTCAACTCATTCAGGGATACAGGAGAAATGGAAAGTTTTCTTTCTTGGATGGTTTTCTGTTTTGTTAATTTTTTTCTTTCTAGGAAAACAGCATCCATTTGTGAGGAGATCTGTAATAAATTTGAAAACATGACTATTTTTAAAAGGAAAGTACATGAAAAATTAATTAGTTATTGTAGCTACACTATGTATTTAGTTAACAAATATGAATTTAGAAAGTTTTTTAAAAGCTAAAAGAAGTGGCACTGAATTTGTCTTTTCAGCAACATATAATATGTGAAAGAAAAGCATAAACTGATATATTTCTGCATTTCCTAATCTAAAGATATATTACAGTTCAGAGGTAAAGCTAAACTTTTTCCACAAGTATGTATTGTTGCAAAAATCTGTTGCATGAAGTTGTTTGCTAGGTAACATGATGACAATGATGGCAACTACCATGTAAATACAGACAGAGGAGGGCACCTTCTAAAGTCCCAATAAAACTATATGAACTCCTGTTTGCAGACTAACTGTTAATTAAACAGCATATAAAAGTCACACAAGTTACCAGTTAGTGGACTTCTTTAACAGTTAGTACAGAACATTAAAACTCTGAGTTAACAAGCTGCTTCCTGTAGTCCAAGGAGTGGATTCCTTGTGCCTAGTGTTTGACTCTGAACAGGTCACTTATCCAGACAGTACTCCTAGGCACCCCATAAAAAAAAAAAAAAAAAAAAAAAAAAAACTTGTGTCCAGTCAACAACAGTATAAAATCAAAAAGAAAGAAGTTACTGCTGCAGCATACCCTTGGGCAAAGTAAGCAAGCTGCATTATACTGCATGAAATGACTGAAGATTGTATTTGAACTTTAAAGCTAATGCATCTTTTAGCCAGAAGCAGATAGCTTCCCATTTAGATGTCAGAAACTATTTTTTGAATATTATGTCATACTAAATGTTTCGTTTTCAATTCTTTGTGCATTTTCTTTACTGTTTGCATATTTACTTTAATGGACAATGTTTTTATATCTTAATTTGAAGTAAATATGTTTATTATTTAAATCTGATTGGGACTGATGTTTAGTATATTAGCTTAAGAAGCTTAAGGGTCTTTCAAATTTATGGGTTCTGTTACTGTGCATTTTCTACCATATGAAAGGGTACAGCTTACAATTAGTTGATAAAATGTTAATATTGAAAGGTTGTTTTATGTTAGGGGTAAAAAAGTAATATGTGTTTTTGTTTTGTTAGTTCTGACTAATGGAGGGTTTGGGTGTTGGAGACGTGCATGATTTATAGCCCCCGTTCTAAAAATATTGGTAAGTTTCAATTACTGTTGCTAAGACTGGACTGGAAGGCACTGGCATCTGTGTAAGGTACTGGAAATCCTGAGAAGCCAGAGGTTATAACTAATAAAAGAAGTGGCACTGAATTTGTCTTTTCAGCAAAATATAATATGTGAAAGAAAAGCATAAAATGATATATTTCTGTATTTCCTAATCTAAAGATATATTATAGTTTAGAAGTAAAGCTAAACATTTTCCACAAGTGTATGCATTATTGCAAAAATCTATTGCATGAAGTTGTTGGCTAGGTAAAATTATGACGATGATGGCAACTAGCATGTAAATACGGACAGAGGAAGGCACCTTCTAAAGTCCAGAACAATGTAAAGTTTATCTGGGTGCACCAAATGTCAGCAGTTTCCAAGACAGCAATGCACATTTAGCATACATGCACTCTCTTACCTTTTTTCAGAAGATTTTACTGACTCTCAGGCTTCTCACACAATCCATCCCACTACTTTTCTTGACATCCACATTTCTTTTTTCCTTTTTCCTGTTTTTCCCAATCTTCAACAAGTCATCTTTTGCTTTCTGTACATCTGCTTGTTGTACACGTGCCTGAACCACTGTAATTCATTCTCTTTGACGTTTTCTGCAACTGGAGTTACTTTAGTTTCTGCTCTGATACTATACCTTATTTGTCTTTCCCATAATGAGCCATTCTACCATTCATCACAGGCACTTCATCTCCATTACCTCAAGCTTACTCAAGCTGCCTTCATTGTCCACATTTTTGTAGCAGACAGAAGTACTGGTTGTACCACTGATTTGTATAATTTATTTTCAGCTTTTTTGGCATTCTTCCGACATATACTACCTCTGACAATCTGTGCTAACTGGCTGCAGCCTGTTGATTCTAGCTTTGACCTCGTTCACACTTCCCTTCTTCTTAACCACCCCTGTCAGATATTTGAAGGTGTTAAAGTGTTCAGCTATTTTCTGCTCTATCTCCATTTTTCAGATTCTTCTGATTTCTCCAATTTTATGTCATGACAATTATTTTGGCTGTACTCATTTTAATAACATGTGCTTTCAGATCTGCATTCCATCATCTTAAATTTGCAAAACTCCTTTTCAGAGTCTGCTTGTAATGCCACATCATCTGCATACAGAAGCCTTGTTGATCTGTCTCTCACATTCTGTTTGTTAATGTAGTCCATCACCAGTATAAACAGTAGTTAGCTCAGATCTGACCCTGATGCACACCTGCTCCTACTGGGAACTCCCTATCTGAGTTTGAGCACCATTCATACTTGCGTCATTTGGGACCTTGTGCATAGCCTGCACTAATTCTACCAATGTTTCTGGGACATTAAACCATCTCAGAAATGCCCACATCAGCTTTTCTTGGAGCTTGACATTTGCTTTTTCCTAGTCTAGTAATGCCCATTTGGCCTATTTCCTCATCTCTATCTTCATCTCCAATATCCATCTCACTGAAAAGAGCTGGTCAGTTATGCTGCATCCTGATCTGCATCTGAACTGCTCTTTTCTCATTTTACTTCCTAATACTTTGTATATGCATATATCAGTCACCCTTTCCAACATGTTTGTGCAGTGTGACAGGGGTTTTATAACCCTATACTCCCCACAGTTGTGAATATCCCCTTTTATACATTGGAACTAGAATGATTATTCTCCAGTTATCTGATATATATTTTTCTCTTCATACTGCCATGAGTACTGTCACGACCCATTTCTCTGCAAACTCACCCAACATCTTGATTGCATCTGCTGTGATCTCACCTGAATCTGCTGATTTTCCTGGCTTCAATTTCTTAAGTGCTGTTCTTACCTCATCTTGGGTAGGTTCTTCTTTCTCCTTAATCATAGGCCATGTGTGGGGCTGTACAGATTATGTGGGATGCTGGAAGAATTCCCCTGCCATCTACCTTTCATCCTTTGATGTGCCATAGACTGCTGTGCAGATTGTTTTTGGCTTCCTTTATAAGTGGTATCTGATGACTATCTTCTGCATCTTTTTGCTTTTGACTTACAACCTGATAAAGTTTCTTTGTTTCATTTGCTGAGTCACTTTCTAGAAACTGGTAGAGTGTCTCTGATGCCTTGTTCTTTGCTATTGCAACTGCTCTTTTAGCATTTTTGTTAGGCAATTATAGTATATATATATATATATATATATATATATATATATATATATATATATATATATATATAAAGTATTTCTTATTAGACTTTTCTGTCTCCTGCTCTTTCTTATACTTATTCTTTTGTTTGATAACTACCTGCACTTCTGTATTCTATCACCAACTTTTCACATATACCTTATTTCCATACCAGATATGTGTGCTGTAGTCTTCATAGACTGTTTTGAGATGCTGCCATTTTTTTTGACTCCACATATCTCCTCTTCATCCTTAGGTATTACAGCCCTGAGTATTTCTTTTGAGTTAGTGTGTTTTTACTCCAGCCTTAAGGCCAACTGATCTCTGTATATTATTTAGAACTATTGGCTAGGTTAGGTTTGAGCCCCATAGTGATGGACCCATCTTTACATAAACATTGATCACAGCTGTCTTGTAGATAAACCCTGTAACCTCTGTCTGTCACATATCACCTGATAGGAAGCAGTCAGATCGTATAGACTGTAACTGTATACTCAGTAAAACAGTGTTTGTTGCCAAAAATATGTATATACAGCAATATGTGTTGAACAGCAGTTATTTCATTTTGTTTTGTAGTTAAAATGTGAAAACAGCTGATAAAATAAAGCTATCTTGAGGTGCAAAGGAAGAAAAATGAGAGAGAGAGGGAGAAAGAGAGAGAGAGAGAGAGAGAGAAAGCAAACAAGGGCAGAGATAAACAGAGTATGATGAAAGAAAAGTAGAGACTGAAGGAGAGGAGAATCACTGCCAGCATAAGGTCCGCTGTCAATGATATATGAGGGGCAGTGCAAAAAAACTGCTCTTGGTGCTACATTCAGAAGCAAACTAAATCCACAGTATAAATAGGGGATTGGTCTGATATTTTTTTCTTATAATTAATCTGTGAACTTGAAAGAAAGTTTAACCATCACCAGACTGACAAAGGGAAATAGATAAGGGTTGTAACTCCTCTGTTTGTGGTACGATAATGCATGATGTGTTCAAAACAGTATATACGAAATGTGCAAATTCTGATAAAGTGAAAAATTATCCATTTCAGTCATTTATGCCTACTGCTGGAGCATTTAGAAAAGGAAAGCACAAACCCTGAGAAGAGAATATAATTAAATGTTTATATTTGTGGCAAGCTCTCCAACAAGATATTAAATTTATAACAGCAGCATATAATCTAATAAAGGAGCTTAAATTCCAAGATAAAATTCGTGTGTCAAAATATTGGAAAGAGAAAATGCCAGAGATAGAAGACAGTCATATGATAAAAGTAATTGATTTGACTACAAAATCTATTTCTCTTCAAAAACTGATGTATACCCAGTTGATGATATGGAATAATGTGTATTATACACGCCTTAGCCTGCATAAATTTAATTCCAAAAATTCACCAAGGATCAATCTGCTGATCTTCTTCATATGTTCTGGAATTGCAAATGCATATACAAACTTTGGAACTCACTAAAGATACAACTTCAGAAGATGGGTTACCAAAGTTTAACATTGTCATGGGAATTCATGATTTTGCATATGCCCCCAAAAGAACTTCCTAAATCTCAAAGTATTGTATTCATCAATATCTTTTTACTAATGAAGCTATACATAGCTACTAATTAGTTAGACCTATCCAAAACATCATGGAATAATTTTAGAGTACTAGCAATAAGGCATATACTAGCTCACAAATTACTTTTGAACCAACATAATAAAAATATTAACAATCCAAAAATATGGGAACAAGTATTTAATATTATATTAGCATAACGTCTCATATTTGAATTTAACAAGAATTATTTTTATACCTTTAAAAAACTCTGTAACACTAACTGTTTATTACTTGAATTGATCTTAACCATTTGTATATTTTTGGTGTATAATTCAATGTGTTACTTGGAAGCATTTATGTAAATATTGTATATATTTTTTTTTATAAACACAGTTTTATTTATTTATATCAAAACAAGAAAAATATACAAGAAAAATATACAACATTTGAGACAATAATAATGCAAAGATCCCGCAGAGAAAATACAGATGGTTCCAAATGCAACAAAACTAATATACAATTGTGCCAAAACTTCTCAAGTATAAGTTGAAACATGTCAATAAAGAAAACCAGATAAAACTAAAACTAGATATATTACAATTCACCTAGCAGTATTCATATCTTCCTATTTAACGGAATTTAGGGGAATGAAGTAGGTATTTAGTACAGAGAGATTGCTAATCATTTGATAGGAGTAAAAAGATGAAGTCCCATAGTTTCTGATAATATACCCGCTTGTGAGGATTAATTACTAACAACTTATGGGATCCACTGTACTGGATAGGTAGTACCTTAAAATCTTTCCACCTAAGTTTAGTACGATCCAGCCAGTGTTTAGTAATATAAAATCTGATCAGGAGACAAATAATAATTAGAGCATGTAGTTTGATTTTGGGCATGTGGATATTTGTAATATGCAGTAGGGCCATTTCCCAGGAAAGTGTGGATTTATGGTATACCATTTTGTCTAAGCAGACTTTAAGTGAGCACCAGATGTTGTGTGCGTATTTACAAAACCACAGTATATGTATAATGTCAGCAAGTGGGTACGAGCAGCAGGAGCATATAGTGGAATGATTAGGATCAAATTTGTTTAAGTGAACTGGGGTAAGGTATAAGTTGTTTACGATCATGAATTGTGCGTAGAGAAGCTTTTTATATGGCGAGAACATACAAGTATGTTTAATGGCCTGATGTTTCTGATTCATCATGAAGTTAATACCCTGAAGATCCCAGTATTCTGCAAAATATAATTTTTCCTTGATTGGAGAAGTTGGAAAAGGATTTGTAGGCTATTGAAATCATGTTTTTCTTGTAGGATAAAATTTGGAGTAGAGAGTTTACCTGCTTCTGTTCCTCTTCTGTACTCGGGAAGTTGCGAATTAAGGATAGGGTTAGTTCTCTAAGTGTCTCAAAATAGAAACATATTTTTTGGATAAACCCAAAGTTGTTCGTAGATTTGTTAAGGATAAAAGGTTATATTTATGTATATCTCATAAGGTAAAGTCTTTAATTAATGGGGATCATCCAGTTTGATCATTTTGTTGTTCAAAGTTATATTAGGATTAAGATGGAAAGGCTGAAATAGGAGGAGGGCATTCTCTAGATTAATGTTTCAAAATAAATCTTGGAAAGTTTTTATTAATCCCTTAAGAGTGGAGTGTAGTTTTAATTTTTTAAGATTGTATTTATTAACAAAGGGTAATGCTTTAGGGTTAAGATTATTGACTAAGGAATAGTTATACCATAATTTAACCCATAGTGGAGACCAATTAGTAGAGTTTGGTTGATAGTTAGCAATTGTGTAAATTCTGTTTGCTTGAATGATTTTATAATATAGAAGAAGGTTGGGCATCGCTAGTCCCTCCAGCTTTTTCGGTAAAGTGAGCCTTTGATATGAAATTCTGACCAATTTAGGGTGCCATATAAATTTTGCAAAGGCTTTATGAATTTTGTTAAAGATCGAGATTGGGGAGGAAGAAAGCGAGGAATTTAATAGATAAAGAAGTTTGGGAAAGACGTTCATTTTAATGATAGAGGTTTTAGCAAGCATGGGGAGGTTCAGTTTTTGCCAACGTAAGATATCCTGAGAGACGGAAAGCCATACTTTGGATAAGTTAGATTGAAGAATAGGCATAGAGGTGTGGTCATAATGAACACCTAAATATTTAAGAGAGTATTCTATATGAGAGGACACATCCGGGAATAGATAGTTTCTATGTGCAAGGGGGTTGATCGGGAAAATAAAGGATTTATTTTTATTTATTTGATACCCTGCTATATCTACAAAGGTGTTCAAGGATCTTTCTAGTTTCCCCATGTCAGTCAATGGGTGTTCAAAGTAAAGGTTCAAGTCATCTGCAAAGGCAGTTAGGCTAATCTTGGTGTTAAAAAGTTTAGGGATGGAATGATGTGTTTGCTGGGTTAAAAGCAAAAAGAGAGGTTCAAGATAAAGGTTAAATAATAGAGGAGAGAGAGGACATCCCTGTATGGTGCCATTTGCAATTTTTATCGGTTGTGAGTATTGTCCATTAATGTATAGCCTCGTGTATGAACTTTGATATAATATTTTAATAGTATTGATAAAGTCAGAGGGGATATTAAAAAAGGATAATACCAAGAATCGAAAGTCCCAGTTAACCCTATCAAAGGCTTTACTTGTGTCTATTACCCATGCATAAATAGGATTTCTTTCCCTTTTAGTAATGTTTACCATAGACTCTAAAGTTAGGGAGTTATCCCAGGTATATCTGTTGGGCATGAAACCTGACTGTTCTGAGGAAATTAGGGTCTGCATCATCTTTTGAAGTCTATTTGCCAAGATAGTAGTAATAATTTTTATGTCTACATTCATGATAGAGATTGGTCTATAGTTATTTAAGTTAGAGGTATCTAGGGTGTTTTTAGGAATTAAAATAGTTTTTGAGTGATTAATATATTTGTCAGAGATTCCACTAAGTGTAATATGCTCATAAAGTTGAAGCAGAATGGGAGCCAAATTAGTTTTGAAGGATTTATAAAACTCAGAGGTGAACCCATCAGGGCCAGGAGCTTTGCCTAATTTAAGATTGCCAATAGCTTTGCGGATCTCTGAGATCTTAATTGGGGTTGAGAGGTTGATTTCCTGGGATTTGGATAATTTTGGGAAATAAAGGTTGGATAGAAACTTCCTCATCTCATTCTGAGAAGGTAATGAGGTGTTAGAAGCATACATATCAGTGTAGATTTGATGGAATAATTGAATGATTTGTGTGTTCAAATTATAGAGAGTATTACAATGTTTTATAAGTGTAATTCTTGGGGTTCTGGGTGAACAGGTTATCAATCTAGCAAGCACCTTGGATGGTGTTTGTAAGGATTCAGAGTATTTAGCAATATATCTGAGTTCTAGAAGTGAAAAGTTGGAATGTTGGATTTCCAGCAGGTCTTTTTGTTTGGTAAATAATTGTTTTTCTAGCTCTGAGGAGAACCTTTCTAGGAGCTTATCATCCAATGTCTTGATTTCTGATCTTAGTTCATCCTTCCGAGCTTTGTTGAGTTTTTTAAGATAGGTAGCTTTCCTAATGAATATTCCCCTCAAAACAACTTTACATGCAGCCCACCGTATATCAAAAGGAATCTCCATATCTCGAGAGGGGGAGAAAAGTTCTTTAAGAGTATCGGTACTTTCCTCATTTATTGATTGTTCTTTAAGTAAATTACTGTTTAGTGTCCAATTATAATTTTTGTAGGTTGGGGATGGGTTAGCAGTAAAGTCTATCTCCAGGATTATTTTTGAGTGGTCAGATAAGAATCTAGGTTCAGTTCGAAATTTGGTTCGCTCATTTGTTAAAGTATTTGACATTATAAAGAAGTCTATACATGACCAGGAATGATGACATTTTGAGTAATAAGTAAAGCTAATATTATTTCCGGAGCCACATTCAAATGATATGGGATCAATCAAATCAAAATCCAAGATCAATTCTCTTAAGACTAAGGAATCCTGTAGGTTCAGGGTTGTCGGTTTACCTGATCTATCTATAATGGGGTCATTGACCATATTCCAGTCACCCCCTATAATAAACATATGGTTAGGGAATTTAAGAAGAAGGTTGTAGATCACCATAATAAAATCTTGTTGACCCGTACATGGGCCATATACGTTAAGAAATAGGACAGGTTTGTTTAATTTGTGAGTCAAGCATGCAAAATAGCACCATTTGCCCTCTTGGTCCATCCCTCGGTCAATGATCATAGGTTTAAAAGACTTATTAATGATGATAGCAACTCCTCTAGAGTTATTAGAGTTACCCGAAGTTATAATTTCTTTTACCCATTTTCTATTATTCTCCTTCTCCCATTCATCATTTCTCATATGGGTTTCCTGTATAAAGCACAGGTCAGCCTGGGATTTATAAAGCAAATGTAAGACCAGATTCCTTTTATTCTTCATTTGAAGCCCCTTAACATTCCAGGATGTGATATTCCAGGAATTAACCATTATTTAATAGCAACAGAATGTAAATATACAGGTAATTGAGGTGTAGTATAGATAAAAGGAGAAGGTTCTTAGTGAATCTGTAGTAAGTAGAAGTACATAAAGTAATGGCACAAACCTCTCTCAAACCTATCCCCGTACCTAGCCACATATTCCCTACCATTGAGAGAGGAAGAAAACTATATACACTATCAAAAAACAGTTTTACTAAAAAGGTGATGTGATGAGATGTAAAAAAATACCAACAATATTTACAATTAATATACATCATCAAAAAGATTCCCCCACAAGTCATCAAAAGACCCTTCTTATCATATCCACATAGTTTCCCGTTCCTGAAGGATAACTTAGAGGGAGTGGATCATTGTAGAATGTTTACCATAAAGCATGGAGTTCAGATAACTCTAAAACATTCTGTGTGTACTCTTCTAGAGGATTTTATTTAAGAAACCTCTTAAGAGTTGAGAAGCAGTACCCCCGGTGCATACTTGCATAACAAGGTGTGATCATAGCACGGTACACATGGGGTAACTCTATATAAACTTATACGTTTAATAATTCAGCAGTGAGGTAAAATTAATTTGGATCAAGTGCATATACCTCATTTTCAGTTTAGAGCCAGCGCTCTCTTTACTTTTAATTTTGTTGTGCATTCATAAGAAGAATCGTAACTGTAGGAGAGGTTAAGCACATAAAATAATAAAATAATAAAACCACATTTAGTAAAAAGGAGCCTGCTCATGTTACATGTAGAGAAAAAGTATGGTAGTTAAAAGTTAAGGAGATATAGGTGAGTACCAGGTGTGTTTCAGTGTATAATGTCCTTAATTAATATACACACTACATACATATAATATATTTTCCAAGCTAATGAAATTCCGGTGTCCATGGAAGTGAGATTAATATGAAATCCTAAAGGCAGTTGTCACAGCAGTCATAATGGTTTATGATATAGAAAGAACACCAGTCTAGCAGGCTAGAATAATATTTACTTTAACCTAGAGGTATAAGTCATAATTTCTTTACAACCAATCATACTTATTCCAGAAACAGGTTTAAAGATAAGGGTAAAAAGACACATAAAATATGAAACTTCTTATCTTGCGATTATCTGGTAAGGTTCCATTTGGAACCCTCTTTCCCGTATAACAGCTGCAATAGGCAAACCAAATGATTTATTCATTTTTTAATTATTCATAGTATGACTTCCTGTTTGCTTAAGCATGGTGCAGTTCTATTTTCTTTGAAGAATTACTATATTGTTGGATTAGACCTAACTTTGTAGAGCAGGTATTTAGGAGAGAATAGAATATCCTACTATTTATCTTAAGTAAAACAATAATCAAGAAAAAGAAATATCTAAGCATTAAAGAGAACAAAGTCTTAAAGGAAAGAATGAACTCATGTAGTTATAATGTCCAGCGCTGCAATCAAGGCAGACATAAATCACGTATTCATTTCCAAGGACTAGCGAAGTACACTAATCTTTACCAAGTGCCTGTTGACGTAAAGGAGTGAGAACAGTACATTCAACCTGAGCTTTGGTTTCCTTACAGAGTACAGATAGTATTCTTGGTTCCTGTTCGTAAGCAGAGCCCATAAGACCCGATCAGGTCGAATCAAAGTAGTAAGTTAGAGTTTATCTAGAAAGATAAGTACCTCTTGCCCTATTAAGCGGGCCATTTTCATGGGATCCATTGTTCTTGAACATTGTGAAGATAAGTCATCGAGCATCTCCGATGTTGTGGATGTTGGGTCTCCTTCGTAGAAGAGGTGGAAGTTTGTTTTCTGCATTTCCGGTTTTAGGTGAGCAACCTTCAGGATCTTCCTTTGTGTTTATGGTATATGGATCCCCAGGTCAACTAGGAACAATATAAATGGACCCATCTTGATATCATTTAAATCAATTCAGGTACTTAATAATTTGTATACTTCAGCTGAATGAGCAAGAAACTGGTGTTCGAGGATGCATACAGAGTGACATGACGTCTTGAACATTTCAGGCACAAAACTCTAGTAAAATTAGTGAGTGGAGGGTGTTGAGCCAAACCATTTCATAAAAATTATGTCCGCTTCTTTAGGTGTTGACATATTTTGTTTCGCTTCTTTAAAGGTGAAAGACAGTGAGTGTGGGAACTTCATTTGGAATTTGATTTTTCGGGCAATAAGACCAGTACAGTACGGGGAGAGTTTATGCCGTTTCTCTCTAATTTCACTGGGTAGATCTTGTGAAATAAAGATTTTCTGGTTATTCCAAGTGAAGTTAATTGATTTTTTAAAGGCTAGAAGAATGTTTTGCGCATCTTGAAAGTTAAGCATTTTTACATAGATGGGCCTTGGAGATGTAGATGCCTGTTGCTTCTGTAGGGCTCTGTGCGCTCTTTCGATGGTATACTTAGTAGGAGAATTATTCACTTGAAGGAGATTATTGAAAATTTGAGAGATAGTATCGGTTAGTTGATAAGGTTCGTATTTTTCCGATAGACCTCTGATTATCAAGTTGTTTTGTCTACTTCTAGCCTCCAGGTCTATTATCTTAGTTTGAATGTCAGATAAGTTTTTATCTCTGTGTTGGATTTTGGCTTTTAAATGTTCAATTTCTATTTCGTTTGCTTTAGATTTGTCTTCCACTAAGTCCAAGCGATCTGCTATTTTATTTATTGCAAAACCAAATTAAGTCATTTTTTCCGACAGTTCTTGGATCGCTGAGTGTAGGGGGAAAAGGACGCTTTTCAGCTCGTCAATCTGTAGTGTTCCTTCACCTTTCTGCTTCATTTGAATTTTTATTGGATCTTGAGTGCATTTAGCAGATCTAGGTCTTTTTGCTTCCTTTTCTGGTGAGTTTGAGATGGTAGCAAATTTTGCTTTAGTGGTTTGAGTGTCCATATTTTCAATTTCCTTCGGCATCCTCAAGTAGGAATCCTGAAGGGTACTGTCAGTAGCTGTGGTGCTGAAAGCTTCAGGCCTTTAAGGTCCACATGTAGGATAGCTGTTCCCTTATTATAGAATACTAGGGCTGAATTATAGAAGTAATCCCCAGCGAAGATGTAAATTTCAGTTTCCAGTTTCTTTTTTCAGAGTTTAGGTTTAACTAAATATAGTTTATAATCGAGAGTTCAATGAATTTAGTGTATAACCCAATAGCTGGATAGGTAGCTATAAGGAGAGGGTGTTTTCAGACAACCACCATTTTGGAATCTCGAAAAGAAAGCGTAAATATTGTATATATGTTTTGTGTTTTTGTTATTACTTTAGTTGGTAGTTTCTTTTTAATTTTTTTTGTTTTGTTTTAATTTTGTATGGCATATAAGAAAATAATAAAAATTATTATTGAAAAAAAAAAAGAAAAGGAAAGTACAAACCACAGAAGAAAGGCAAATGAGAATGTTAATAATTATATTCCAGGAATATGTACTTAACTCTGGATAATTAAACTTAAAAAGTAGTTCATGTTTTAATGCTTTATCTGAAAATAAATGAAGAAAATGTAATACTTGACTGCTGCTTTCATTTAGTATTGCTAGAATCTTGCAGAGATTATATGATTGCTTAATATTTTGATTTTTTTCCTCTCTGAGGTTGTTTTAATTTTCTAAGGCTTCTAAAATGATATGCAGAATATCCGTTTCCTTTTACTTTAGAAATAAATGCCCATTACACGATTTACAAAACATTCTTTAATGCATCTTTGAATCTTAGTTTAGTTCCATTTCCAACAAAAATCTTTGACTGCGGACATTTTAAGCATCAGCTTTCCAATCATGCCAATGATATCATGATTCTCTATAAGTCTCAGTTCAACTGTGTAAGAAATCATCATTATCATAGTCCAGCCTGTAATAATGTAGTTATGCACTCTCCTGGTAATAAAAATGCTTAAAACGGACAGCAATAATCACATGACACCCAATGGTCCTAAAACAACCCCCCCCCCCATATATTTTACATAATTCCCATTTGAGGCAAGAGTTTCAAGTCACTTACAGTTTAGGCTCTGCTGGCGTCTCTACCATCCTATGACAGTTTCACAAACTCTAAAGAAAGCAAGTTACATTATATTTCCAAAATTTAGATTGCAAGCACTGTAAAATATTTCAAAGATTGCCATCAGCACTAGTCGTTCTTCACAGAAATAGCTCCAGTACTTAGTAGTTATGACCAACCCTCCTGGCATGATTAAAGGGCAGTTACCTGTGCTTTCTCCTATTAACCTGGTGCACTTGGGCAATCTGAGGCAGTGTAGCAACTGCATCATGTACACAGACAACCCTCTCCTCTTACCTCCCAACACTCAGACTTGTGAGAGATGCACTTATATCACCAAATTGGAAGCCATGCACTCTCCAGCCAAGACCAGACTAGCTGGTCAAGAGGAAAAGTTCAACAATTGAACCACACCACATGGAACACATAGCCCTCTAGAACACCCACTATCACAGCTCTCACATAAAAACACAAACCATGCACCTACCTTCGTGGGGGCACTCAGTAGAAATTTACCCAAACAGCAGAGACCTCCAAGACAGAAATGCACTCGACCACCACAACACAGTACAAACCTCAACCTAAGCCCCTAAGACAAAACACTTTGCCCAATACACTAATCATAGGTGACTCAATAGTGAGGCACACTGATGTCCCACTCACTAGGTTGAATAAGGAGAAGGTAACAATCATCTGACTATCAGGTGCCAGAATCTGACACATGACACACACACTCAGGTCACTCCACAACAAGTACAAGTATGACTCTGGCATTGTCCATGTGGGTATGAATGAGCTGAGATGCACCTCGCTGGACTACATGAAATGAGACATGGTGGAGGTCTCGGATTATGTGGCCCAGGCAGGTATGACACTAGCCCTGGTAGTAGCTTACCATCACCCAGAATTATACCACAGTACAAACAAAAAATGATTGACTTCAACAATTGGCTTAGTTTCTGGTGTCATTCTAAGGGGATCCAATATCTGTCTGCTTGGGATGACATGACTGACAGACCTCAATGCTTTGACAGAGATGGCCTGCATTTGGCACCTCTGGGTTTCCAGGTACTGGCTAAGGCTCTTGCCACCCCTATAGTGCCTTTTTAGGCAGTGTTCCAAAGACCAAATTACCACCATAGCAGCTATAAATAAATGCAAAGTGAGGGTCATGCTGCTCAATGCTAGAAGTCTAAATCTCAAGATGCACTCACTCAAAGCACTTCTCAAAATGAAGAACATTGACATTTGTGCTGTAACAGAGACCAGGTTTAAAGCATCAGAAACCACCCATGCACTACCAGGTTATAACTCATTCCACACCTTTCAGCCCCGAAACATGGACCGAAGCTCCAACGGCAGTAGTGTCTCCATATTCATAAAGGATAAGCACACACCCAAATTAGTAGCCCAGCATATTGCATTTGAGATACATCAGGTAGAACTAATAATGGGTAAGACTGCGATCCAGGTCATAGCCTGCTATAGGTCCCCAACCATGTCCCTAGACTCTCACTTCATGTTCCTAAGCACCCTGGAATCTATCAAGGTCTAACCCAACACTCTCATACTAGGAGACTTCAACTACCCCTCCATCAACTGAGAAAACTACTTAAACACCAATGCACTGGCCTAACACTTCCTGGAATTCATCAGTTCCAATGCCCTGGACCAGCTCATTCTTACCCCCACCAGAGGAAGCAATATCCTTGACCTGGTTATTACTAACATGGGCAACCATTGATTTACACCAATAGTCAATTCCTTCCTAGTTAAATCTGACCACAAACTAACCACCATGGAAATCCATATCTCACCTGCACTTACTGCAAGGTATCCACCATGAAACACTTCTCCAAAGCTGATTTTGGACTGCTAAAAACAGAGGTGGCTAACTTCACGGCACCCATGCCAATGGAAAATAGATGCATGATTGCCAAATCATACACCAATGCACTGTACGAACATGCACATAAATGCATGGAACTAGCCATACCCAACAGAACCAAGACACTCTCCTCCAAAAAAAGGAAGCCAGTCTGGTGGTCCCCTGCCATTAGTAAACTCTACAACAGAAGGAAGAAACTGTTGCAGAAAAAGGTAAAGCCCCAAGACTGGAAATATCCCTTTATTAGCCTCAACAAAAAGTTGAGATCCCTCATCCAAACCTCCAAAGCCAGCTATGAAGGCAGAATTGCAGCAGACACTAAAAACAACCACAAAGCCTTTTTTAGTTATATTTGCTCTGAGTTACTGCACAATGGTACCTCCTACACTGAGCCAACAGATATTGCCAACATACTGGCTGACAGACTCAGTGCCAACTTTACCCCTCCCCCCCCCAAAGACAAATCTCAATGCCGGAAGAATGCCAGGTACCCTGCATTACTGCTGCACAGGTTAAAGCTGTATTGTCCAAGGCCAAGAATACAGCTTCCATGAAACCCGGCAATATCCCTGGCTGTGTTCTACATGAATTACAAAGTGAATTGGCACCACGTCTGTGTGCTCTGTTCACTCACAGCCTCACCTCAGGCTTTGTCCCTACTGAATGGCACACTGCTACACTCATCCCTCTCCATAAAGGAAGAGTGACTACAGACCCTGGAAATTATCGCCCCATTAGCCTGATGAGTTTGATATGTAAGGCTATGGAGTGCATCATCATGAACCTAATTAACAAGGATATAGGGAATCTCCAAACTCTAGATCCCACACAATTTGGTTTTGTGAAAGGTAGATCATGCCTGCTCAACCTGGTTGACTTCTCTAAGTCAGTCACCAGAGCGGTTGATGAAGGTAAGGCAGTTCATACAGCCTACCTCAATCTAGCCAAGGCATTTGAAATCATTCCCCACTCAGGAATTATTGATAAATTCAACAAACTAGGCATCAACCCCTATATCGTTAGGTGGGTTTCAAACTGGCTCACAGATAGAACACACAGTGTGGAAGTAGCGGACTCCAAGTCAGACTGCCGACTAGTCATGAGTGGAGTCCTACAGGGATTGGTTCTGGGTCCTCGCCTGTTTGGCATTTAATTCTCAGAAATCCAGGCCAACATGGAGTGACTCTGGCTGACCAAATTCAAAGACAACTGCAAGCTGGGAGCCATTATTAACTCCCCGAAGTGGTGCAAACATCCTACAGAAAGGCCTCACTGAGACCAATGACTGATGTCAAAACCATGGCCTTAAGCTTAATGCCAAAAAGTGCGTCATCATCCCCTTTGGGAAAAACTCAGTTCCCACTAATTACCACATTGATGGGAGCCCACTGGACACTGAATGCGTTATAAGAAATCTGGGGACACAGGATGATAGCAACCTCTCCTTTGACCACCACATTGCCACTGTGGTCAGAAAGTCCTTCTATGTGGCACATCTCATTACCAAGGGTTCGCATCCAGGAAGAAAGAGTCATCATTTCTCTCTACTCTTCCCTGATTAGACCAGTCATAGAGTATAATGCTCCATTTGGCATGTACCTCACTAGACACCTGCAACAGCTGGAGATACCACATAAGTACATCACAAAGAGGATCCTAAACCATAAACACATATCCTACATGGACAGACTAAAAAACTCCAGCTATTCTCTGTCTCATATCATCTACTAAGAGGCAATCTCTGCTTGACTTACAAAGCCATGTCTGACCCAGCTCTGTTAGAAATGCTACATCTAAAGAAATCCCAATCCCTCCACGCCACACAGTCCAGAGACTTCAACCTCATTACCACAATCACCAGAACATGCTGGAGGGACAGGTTCATACTCAGGTACTGCCCATGCTCTTGATTAGACTTCCCATACATGTCAAGCAGAGCACCTCACTAGCCCTCTTCAAGATAAATCTTGATGAGCGGATGGGAAATAGAAAGTTAACCCCGGCGATCACTCCAGTGGCTCTACTTGATAAAGGCACTGGGAACTAACAACGGGTGGCACAATGCCAGGGCACTTCTATGGGCTAGACTTGTAAAGGCTCCATGGCCATTAGCCTAGTACACACCTATGTACCTATGAACCTATAGTACAAATATAAAAGCTATTGAAGTACAAGGAACATAATGCACTCAAGCAGAAATAAGGATGAAAAAAATTAATAAACTTCTGCATGACAGATAAAAACTTGTTTTTATATAAGAAACACTAAAAAATCTGAATTATAGTATTAATTAGTGTAAAAAAGATGCACAGCTGTTAAAAGAAAATAATAGGATGTATTTCTGGGTATATATTAAATCAGCGAATGCTTAATATAGAGAACACTGATTTATCGACCCTTTAACAGTGAAAGCTTGAATGCCTGGAGACACAGAACAGCAATTTTTTTCCCAGGGAAAAACATCCCTGGGCCATTTTCTTGCCATTTCCTCTCTGTGGTGCGATCTTGGAGTTGGTATATTTAAGAAGGGGGGTCTTGGGCGTGAATCTCCCCACTTTATTTAGTGTTTTGAAGGTTTTTTGTGGAACAGCAATTTTTTTTCCCTGGGAAAAAAACGCTGTTCCATGTGTTTGGGCTTTCAAGCTTTCACTGTTAAAGAGTCGATAAATCAGCATTCACTATTTTAAGCATTCACTGATTTAATATAGACCTGTATTTGTTTTGTAACTCAGTCCTGATGCTTAAGGTGTAAAATTCTGAATAACAGCTCAAATAAGATTAGTTGCCTTAAAACAAAACTATTTTTGAATCTATGCCTAAATATAGATTCATTGCTTGTGGGTGACCTCTGCTTTTGAGACAATGGTAGTCCTCACATGACTGTTTCACAGATATTTGATCTTCTGTTTCACAGTTTTAATTGTGTTAGTATCATAGCACATTTCAAAAATTTTAAACACATAAAGATTCTAAAAGAACAAGCAGGGACATCCTTTATCCTCTTTCTTCTTTACAATTGCTGTAGAACTGCTAGAATAGTTACTAGGCAACATAACAGAGAGAATATAGAGATACTCAAGGGTTTGTTGTACAAAAGGGCTAGGAATAAAGAGTATTAGAGAATGGGCTTGCTGTACATCAGTACCCTGATTCTCCAGTAGGGTATTAATGTACAAGTAATGCATAGTGAAAAATGAGTCTGCCACTTCATGGCAGCTTATTAAGCCGCTGTGGAGCTCGAACTAAGAAAAACAGAATGGCCACCATTATTTTACACTCGCTAAGCAGCGCTTTTGCTGTTTAGCAAGTGTAAAATAAAATAAAAGTAAAAAAAAGTGTGTGTGTGTGTGTGTGTGTGTGTGTGTGTGTGTGTGTGTGTGTGTGTGTGTGTATGTGTGTGTGTGAGAGAGAGAGAGAGAGACAGAGTGAGAGAGAGACTGAGAGCGATCATGTATGAATGAATGCATGTATGAAAGCAGAAGTGACTGTGTGTGTGACAGACATTGAAAGAGTGAGAGCAATCTTGTGTGAGTGCATGTATGAAAGTAGAGATGACTGTGTGTGTGTGTGTGTGTGTGTGTGTGTGTGTGTGTGTGTGTGTGTGTGTGTGTGTGTAAGAGAGAGAGAGAGAGTGAGAGAGACTGAGAGAGAGTGAGAGAGATCTTGTGTGAGTGAATGCATGTATGAAAGCTGTGTATGAGAGAGAGAATGGGCTGTCTGTAAAATTGTGTTTTACTTACTTTTTTCTTTTTTTAAGTACTATATTTTTTTATATATATTTTTGATGTAAACTGCTTCCCCCAATACCATTAACGTACTATAGAAAGTTTAAAACATTAGGCGGAGGAACTACTTTACATCAAAAATATACAAAAATAAATATATATATAATACTTAAATAAAATAAGTAAAACACAACAATTTGACAGCAAACCCATTCTCTAAGTGCAAAAATGCCCTCCAGGATGTGTGTTAATGTGTAATTATACAATGACTGGCCATTAATATCCAAAAACTAGCACGTCGATTGGCCAGCCCAACCAGCGTGCCCGTTATAAATCTGATAATATACTAACGGAAAAAGGTCCGGTCACCTGGACTTTTTCCCATTAGTATATCTCCTAATTTTTTTACTTTTTTTTTTTTGCCCCCCAAAAATAAAATGGAAGACCCGAAATGAATGAGGGAGACAGTGCAGACAAAAATAACAGGATAATTATGTACATTCTGCAAAATTAAAGAAACATACCTGATTATCTTTTTATTTTGTCTGTCCCAGCTCTCCCGAATGTAAAAAGTCCCCCAATTTATTTATTTTTTTTATTATTTTCAATTTAAAAAAAGGAACAGAGATCTTCATTTCTCCATTGTTACTTTTGCACAACACTGATGTACTGCATGTATATTTTTCTTAAATAATGTCATTGTATAATAGCAATAACCTACGGCTGGGTGTGGTCAGTACTGGATTTACCCATAATTGGCTTTGTTTGGTCACTCGTGTTTCACCCTCGTGACCAAACCATACCAACGATGGGTAAATCCAGCATTACCCATATCCAGCTGTGAGTTATTGCTTAATTAACACCCTTTCAGGGGCCTCATAGCACCCCTGGCCAGGCGTTAATTACACATTAACACACACCCTGTTGGGAATTATTGCTTACACAATGTCTGAGTACTAAGGTCTCTGGTTTAAAATTAATAATTCACAAATCAGTATCATATCAACTTGAATACCTAGTACATTTTCAGAAAATTAAATTAATCACAAGCCCAGTCTGATTATGCATGTACATTTGTGAATAGTATGTAAAATGGTCAGTATCTTATAAATTGCTGGGTACAATATTTTTGGGTTTTTATTAATATCTGGCAGCAATTAAAACAGAAATTATTATTATAAAATATTAAACATATTACAAGCTGTTTTAATTGATCCCCTTCTAAATGTATAAAGTAATTAAATTCATTATTGTTAAAGGTTTTTAAAAAATCCAAAAAATGATACCAGAAACACTGAGAGATGAAGACAAGCTTCCTCACAGTTATATCAATATGACAAACTACAAAATATATAGCCTATAAAAATTCTTAATTACTTTCTAATTAATAATGACCATGACCATACACTAACATTCAACTATCCTCATCCAACATATAAATTAAATTGTTGCTATTACAAAAAAATGTGTTATTTTCTCAGAGAATTTCCAAATGTTTGATCATTTTTATTATTTTCGATTGACCAGATGATTGGAATCATGCTGCCTGTATTTATCACATTAACTGTTCAGTATACCAAAAAGGGTGATTTCTTTTATAGTATTATATTGTTATATTCTGCTTTTATGACTTGGATCAGTTAGTAATAAAACATGAGTTAAATATGACAGTGCACAATGATTGCATACATCAGAAATTATTCACAAGTAGAAATATGCAGGTTTAGAAATTAGATCACATATACATTACATCAATAATAGACTGAAAATCAGTTTAGTAGAGACTTGATATTATAAATTGATAAATTGCTGGTAATATGTTTAAATGGGACAATATTAGTTCGCCGAAACTTATTTTCAGCAATCACCTTTTCATCAAATATATTCATGATTTGCTGAATTTTTCAAGGGCACTAAAACAATTGCCCCATAGCACATGGAACCCATAAGAAACTAAATCAAACCTACTCAAGTGGGGAAGCTTCGCCCCCCCACACCCCCTTAACTATATAATCCCAATACCGAGATTGCACTTCAGTGGGGAAAAGGGCAAAGTTGTGTAGTTGGCCAACTACTTCACTACCCTGGGGAATTTCAGTGAATCTCGGAAGTGATTTTCGCTGATTACTTGTCGATGAAAAGGTGTAACTGAAGATATGTTTTGGCAAAGTAATATAGACCTGTTTAAACACTGGGGATAGAAATTGACAGTTTCACTTTCATCTTATTTTTATTAAGGGTTCCTGCACGTCCTAGTCATTTTCCATAATGGAATCACTTCACTTGAAAAATTCCTTACAAAAATATATAACCCTTATGTAATATACCCCTGAGTTTTAGCAGACTAAGAGAGAAGATCATCACTTCCACTGTATATGTGGAACTATAAATTCTTAGAATGCATTCAGCTGAAACACTTGTGAGCATCACCAAGATGGCAATTTAACTTGCAATTTTAAAAGGCAGAGCCAAAATTACTAACCAGCTATTTTTTTCAACATGGTAATAAGAATGGCATTCCTTGTATATAAAATAAATTACAACGGTCAATGCAGAAAGTCACTAAGAGTTATGTCATTAGAATGTGAAAGAATACCCCACTTCCAGAAAAAATCAAAAATCAACAGCAGTCATTTTTCACTTATACATGCAAACCAGTGAAGAATAAAAACCTCCTTCATATTATATACATTCAGCAATATTCAACCCAGCCAGACTCTAACATACTAGAAATCATGTCATATAAAAACTATTTTTTAAGTGTCATCTTCCAGTTACATCTCACTAGCACATTCACTATTTTGTTTCCATCTTCCTTTCTTCAGCTCTCCTTCACTGTCCTCTACCCTACTCATGTAGCAGATGAACTGCAATGACAGAATGTAAAAAGGAGAATTTGGTGATGTATATACAGTTACAGATTTGTACATTGTATGATACTGTTTGAACCTAATATAAAATATGGATGACATTTTCAAAATTGTTCTCAACACTGAATTCTGTTTGAGAGATGAATATTTACTAATTTTAACATTTTTGAGAACCAATAAATATATTCATCAGAAGAAAGAAATAAGCAGATGGTAGATATCCCCATACAGGGAAGAAAAATGATTAAGGAAATGCTACACACACCCACACCTCTGCTTAGAGACAAATCATATCTTATGCTTATTTAGGGTGCTAAGTGGTCAACTTCTACACTGAACAGTGAAAAATCAAAAGTCCAAAGACACAGTAAAAAAAGAATGTCATATATCTCTCCCAGTCTACTGGATGAGTTGTAAATCAGCGTTCTAGAGGATCACTTTGTACTATGTCTGGCTGCAAATTGCATGTATAACTTTCAAATGCATTCATTTATACTGTAGCCTTTTCATTATTTTACCATTTCCAGTGGAAGAGTCCAAATTCTAAACATCATTTCTTCTGCGAAGACCTTCTTCTCAGAACCTTAAACTGTTCCCGCTACTAATCTCATGGCATGCATTTTGATTATGATAGATATTTTTATTTGGAATTGCATAGGTCAGGAGCGGGTCTATATTATAAGCACATAAAGACTAAGCCACAAATGCTCACATGAGCAAAAATGCCGGTAATCGAACTTACTATTGTGGGGGGCTGTGCCCCCCACACCCCACACTAACTATATAGTCTAACTCCGAAGTCGCACTACAGTGAGTAAAGTGCAATTATACCATGATCCCCCATTAATATTCCAAAACGTGCACACTGATTGGCCAGCGTGCACGTTGTAAATCGACTTATACTAATGGAAAAACATCCGGTCGCCCGGACTTTTTCCATTAGTCTAAGTCTTTTTTAAAGCACTGTCTCGCTATGTTAAAGGAGTTTAACATAGCAACACAGATTTAAAAAAAGCAACGGAGATATCCGTTGCTTATTTTAAAGCTGTCTTGCTATGTTAAGCCCATTTAACATAGCGAAACAGTTTGTAAAAAAGCAACGGAGATCTTGCTTTCTCCGTTGCTTTTTTCAAAACTGTCTCGCTATGTTAAATGGGTTTAACATAGCGAGACAGCTTTAAAATAAGCAACGGAGATTCTCCATTGCTTTTTTTAAAGCTGTCTCACTATGTTAAGCCCATTTAACATAGCAAAACAGTAAAAAGCAACGGAGATCTTGCTTTCTCTGTTGCTTTTGCCCACAGCTCTGATGTACTGCATAGGCATGCGCAGTACATCAGAACTTCCACGGAATACCAGACAGCTGCAGAAGGGCAGCAAGGAGGCATTATACAATGTCATTATTTAAGAAAAGTAATTATTTTTTTCTTAAATAATGTCATTGTATAATAGCACTAACCCACTTCTGGGTGTGGGTAATGCTGGATTTACCCATGGTTGGCTTTGTTTGGTCCCTCGGGCTTCGCCCTTGGGACCAAACCATGCCAACCGTGGGTAAATCCAGCATTACCCACACCCAGGCATGGGTTTTTGCTATAATATCCCACTCCTCACTGTAACATGATGCTACAATCACACTTTCGATTCCCATCATTTTCGCTCCTGTGAGCGTTCGCGGTTTAGTCTTTTAGAGCTTATAATATAGACCCGTCAGGAGCTGATTATTTCTCTTGAGGTTCAATAATTTCTCTGTCATATACTACAACTTTATATGCCTGCCTGCCTCCAGGAAACACAAATCTAAGTCCTCTGAGGTTTCTCATACGTACTGTGATCCACTGATTCAGTATGCAGCCACTTCTCTTGTTTTTCAAAAAGTCTGGTTACAACCAAGCAGGATTTCTGAATCTAACATCAGTAAATTACTAACTATCACTGAAAGGATCTGGTTTCTTCAAAATCTCAAGTGGCTGTGTTGTAAACCCTGTGCTGGCCCAATAAAAGGTATCACATTACCTTTGTGTTCTAGCGTTTCCTGCCTGTGGGCCAGTGCAGTGAATGTATGTATATAAAAAAGTGAGAGGAAAGTACATGACTCCCTCCATGAAATACAAATCCAGTTCCACTAATATGTCTCTTATGAACTGTGATCCAGTAATGCAATTCTTGGTTAATTCTCTTACTCTCTTATTAAGAAATATGATGTTGAAAAAGGAGGATTTCTACCTAATCTAGCTTTTTTAATGGTAATCTTCAATTCCATTTCTTAAGAAAACAGACATGTTCCCAGGCAAGCACATTTTAGACATAAAATTATAACTACATACCATAGCAATTTCCTCTGTTTTTTTTTCCTTCTTGTTCTTTAACATTCCCTGGCTAAGTATTTAATCATCCTGCATCATTATCTGGAAGTGCATCTTTTTAGAATCATGCAAAACATGGACCATCAACTAATTTAAATGACCAATACATGCTAATGTCCTTAATGCAATGTCAGTCTGTGTAAGATGACTAGACATGGTAGTATAGCCTGGCAAAGGGAAGTAATTGTGCCTAATCTGACACTGAACTGATGCAAGATGTAGATGTTTGCACAACTGAATTGTACACAAGCCATGTTCAACAAATTGATAGCAAACCTATATATACATATATATATATATATATATATATATATATATATATATATATATATATATATATATATATATATATATACATACATATATATATATATATATATATATATATATATATATATATATATATATATATATATATTCAGATGTGTCATTTTCTACTTGCATTGAAATTTCTATGTATTTTTTCATGAAGAATGGATGTTTATTTATCATACAAAGACAGCCACACAGTAGAACATTCTTTGGAAACCCCCCTCATGCTCATGTTGTGTTCCATATGTAGACGTGGCAGAATGATTTTAATTCCAGGGTATTAAAACACTTATGTGTTCTATATTAAGTCAAGAAATGAATGCCAGTGACAACATGGATATACATCACACTGGCATACTAATTATTGTATTTAAATATGCAGTTTATTAATGAGTTCTTAAACTGATGCAGACATGTCCCATAAAAAATAAAGTTCTTCTAATTACTGCAGGTTATTAGATGATGAATAATTGATACTGTTTATTACAAGAAGCACACACCGTAATGCTTTTAATCTACCATGTAGAAAAATGGTATGCAGTATACTTTTTGATCTAGTTTTAGCTTTGTACTTGTGAAACTAAAAATAAAATGGCAAGAGTTTAGTTCAAACCCTGAGCCTTTAAAGAAGATAAACCTTTTATTAATCAACATACTTAAGTATGAAAGTGCTGGAAATGCATGTTTCATATCTGCTATTGTAAGCCTTACCAAATTTCTTCAAGACTTACTTGATATTGCCTTTCAGCTAACGGAAGGCTGCAGTCTTTCTCTTCATTTATCCTAGATGCAAAATTATGTGACATAAAAAGTCTATTGCATTCAGAATTACCAGTAATTTTCCTTTATATTTCACTCAGAATGGTCTGGCATTCCTGTGCCTGTCCAATGTGGAGTGAGCACTGTTTCTAAATCCGTGCAGAATTCAGTCACTACTCATGATTGAAGAAGATGCTGGCAACAGTACATCTATCCATTCATGAATCTCTAAACAAATATAAATGTTTCCTTCTATATCAAACAAATTTAACAATTTGCTTCAGCATCCCATGAAATGAATAAATGTAACTATTCATAAAATAACCAGCAATTGTGATTCTTCATTCACAGTTCTCTCCAATCAAATAAACTACTGGAACTCAAACTTTAAACTTGAATTCAAGGCAGAATTATATCTCAGATCTACTCAGTCTTGAGATCCAATTAGATATAATAAAGCATTCCGTATCCCATATAGGTGAAGGTATAAAAAAGCAACTTTATAAAAAAAATGTCATTAGACCACCAAGCATTTAGCCTCCACATTTTCTTACCAGATTTAATAATTCAGCCTACACCTCTTAAGGGTGGGTTCACTCTGAGTGCATGCATAATGTGGCAAATCCTAGCCACTGATAAACAACTGACCATGGCTTTCTCCTTACTCAGCTTGATTAGAGGAACATCAGTGTGTCTCACAATGGAGTCTCCAATGCCCAGAATGTTGGATTGCGTGGTGGCTTGCCTTATGGGCTTAGAATTAGAGGTTCCATGACATTTGACTGTATGTGTTGATGTGAGTGTTGTTTTGAAACAGTGCTTTTGGGGCAGCTGAGGGTATTTCTTATGTGTACTTCATTTAGAAGGTCTTTAGGTTTAGGAAGGTTATATTTAAGTGCCTCAGCATATGTGGGTCGATAAGTCTGCTTTGAATATTGCATGATGGGTGCAGTGTGTGTGTGTACTGCTGACAATACTATTGACATTAGGAGTAGTTTTATGTGAGAGCTTTGCCTCCAGTGGCATTGTGTAAATACATTTGTCACATACCATATCAATTTGAGAATGATTTGCTTGTCAGCAAACATGAAGCAGTTTCTACATTGCCTTATGATACCCATACCAAGGTGGTAATGTAGACATTGGGAAAGTTCATATCCATGGCAGCAGACCCCTTCTACTGATTAGAGAGTTGGAGTGAGAATACAAAGCAATGTCAGGAGTATTCCATTTGCAACTCTGAGGACAGTGCTTGTTACTTCAAATTAGTTGTGCTGTGTGCACCTAGGTATTGGTGAAATTTCAATTGTGCTTTTACAGGAAAAATGTCACTCAGTGTTTGTGTCTATACAGGGCACTGCCAAACACTTGAAGGGAAACTAATAAGCAGGCCCAAAAAATTTAAGGATGAAGTATTTAGACAGATATTCTGAAGTTAGAACAAATCCAACAGTTCTTACTGAAAACAAAGAATTAGCTTGTCAAGAATGATGAAAATGAGGGAGTCAGTTACTGCCTGGCTATTACTAATGCTGGTCTCACCACAGCTTCACACTTCTGAGACACAATGCTTCTTTGTTACTTCTCTCACCCGAAGCAAAACATTAGCACCAGTCACAAGATGAGAAGCAGTCCACAGCCTATTTGGTGATTCACAGTCTTGCCCTAGATGATGCAAAGGTCTATAAGTTTGTTGTAGCCTTTTCCTGGTAGAAGCCTTACATAGCAACCAGACCAATCATAAACATCAAGCACAGATACTCACTGCCCAACCAGAAGTAGTCAGGAATCAATTCACTATGCCCCTTCTCTCACCTGGAGCAGAATATAAGCACTAATTCCAATCTATCATCCATGAAGCAGTTATTAGGCTTTCTGGTGATTAGCAGTCTCCTGAAAATAATGTCCCTGTGCTTCTTCTGTCACCAGGAGAAAGCAGAAGGGCTAATCCAAGATGACTACTGACAGGCAGAATGTGGGCTCTCCAATAATTGGTGGTCTTGCAATAGATGTTGCAGATTTTAAAGATAAGATGGGGAAAAATGGTTAATATCCTAAGCACTGCAGTATACTCTAAGTTAGATATGAAAGAGGGGATAACTTGAGCTTTAGCTGTCTAAGTGGAGAGCCACTAATTGTAAAAGAGAAAGGTTAATTTAAAGGTGGTGGGCACATTGTATCCTGGTTTTGTAGAATACAGTGGGATGGCTAATAAATTTAATTAGTTGAAGAGGAGTGATTTCACAAAATGATAATTTTGTGCTTACTCACAACAGCCAATGAAAGGGGAATGTGAAGGAGATATATGGTCAAATTAACATAAGGGGCATGCAACTAGAAAGATGTTTGAGTTTATGAACACAACAGCACAAGGGTGGAAGGGTGGGGAAAACTTCTGTGTGACTCACAAGAGACAGCTGTGGTCTCTTTCCTAGTTTAAATATGCAATTAAAAGCAGAATAGAAATAAGCACATTTTTTCTTGATGTGTAACAACTAACACTCTACATAGTCATCACAAAATATCATAGAACAAGTTTTCTGATACAAGGTTATGATTTATTGATGGGTGGGTGATGTTCATTCAGTAATTGCTGTATTAACATATGAGCATGCCCAGTGTAATGATGTATGTAATGTATTTTCTGTTGTGTGCTGGTTAGCAGAAAACACTGTAAGTAATTGTGGTGACTGGTTCTTGTCATTTCTCATGTTGTGGAAAAAACTGCTGAGACATTGCTTACAGCAGCATGGCTAGGCTGACTGTTGCTCATTGGAGGTAGCTGCTGATGTACAGATGACAGCAACAGTGATATAGGCAAGGGTACAACTGTTGTATGTACAGTCTAGCAGTTTCCACAGTTCAGTAACAACCTGAGGGTAATGCTGCAATTGTCTATGAGGTATGTTGTATGCTGTGATCCATATATTAGGATTTCTTGCACAATGCTCAATTCTGTTGATGTTTTCAAATATGACAAAATATGAAGGAACCACCACGATAAGGATGAAGCATTTATTGTAGATAAAAGAACAAGCGCTTTCACGCACCAAAACAGTGCGCTTCCTCAGGTTTTAACAATTGACCAAAGTGAGCATATATTTATACAAAAACATTGTTTCAATTAATCAACTCATTGCCAATTAATCATCTTGTCTAAGTATATAATTAATTCATCAACCCTAGTTGTTCTTAAGGCATCTACAACTAACTCATTTGATCTAATATGCCCGGGTGTTAAGCATAATGTTTGAAACAATAAAAAATATAAAAAAACAAAACATCATATCACAACATAAACCATGAATTCATCCAAGTAATAAACAATGAGTGCCAAAGCACTATTTATTTATTTTATTTTATTTTACATTTGTTGACCGGGCTAGTCTGGCTGGATACATGTCCATTTTCAGCAGAGACCCGAGGAGAAAAGCTCCACTAATTACTAAGTACATTACATAAAAAATCATTACTTCTAAGAAATAGCAAAATTTGGAAGTCAAAAAGACCATCCAGAGGGAAGGATAATTTTAAAGAGAGACATATATACCATATGCAGTTCATTACATATTTGCATTACATATTTGCAATTACTTATTAGCAATTCTTACATAAATTATGCATAGTTAGACTTAGAACAGTTAAAGGAGGGGAGGAAGAGACAAAAATAGATAAGAAATGTGTAAAGGAAAAGGTTAATCAGGTGCACTGCAGGAACAAAGCCAATGGTTTAGGTAGAAAAGTTTAATTTTCTGTTTGAATAGAGGCAGGGATGTAGTCAAGGTTATGTCACTAGGTAAGAGATTCCAACTTCTACCTATAGTGTTAGTGAATAGAGAACCACCTGCTGTATTGTTTACCTTTATTGATTTTGTCATGATTTTACTAGAGGAGCGAAGTGAGTTGAGATTGTTGTAAGGGATTAGAAGTTGAGAGATTATAGGGGTGTTGTCAGGAAGGTGTAGTATGTTGTGGGCTATAGTGAGTTGACTATAAAGTCATACACTAGAAAAAAACAAATAAAAATTCTATATATAAATGAAATGATGTCACTAACTGACCTAGTAAAAACTGTAAATAAATAAACATACATGTAGATATACAATGCTTGATATCCCATTACGTTAATAATGGTGTTAACAAAGTATAATATACATTATTATAAAAATCACATTAATTCTTCAACATAAAATTACAACATTGTTCTAATATAAATATTTACAATATATATATGTGTAAATACCTAAATATATAATATATATCTAAAAGCCTAAGCAAATGTAGGGTAATTGATCAGAGAAGTCTATTAAGAATAAATAAATATAAGTACATGATATTGAAAGCCCCTGTTATAGATGGACAAATAAAAAATGACCATAAAAAATATAATATTCATAGTCACTTATATTAACAAATATCATAAGATATTAACTGATGTAAGAGAGCAGTTTAGTCTGATGCTCAAAGCATTAAACAATATATGGAACATTATCTAACATCTCAACGGAACAACGTCTATGTCCCATCGATGTGACTGAACTAGAATTCACCAATAAAACACAGAAAGATATAAACATATCATCTCATCTCAACAGAACCTCATCTATGTCCCACCGATGTAACTAAACCGGAACTTGTTCTTGTCATTTCTCATGTTGTGGAAAAAACTGCTGAGACATTGCTTACAGCAGCATGGCTAGGCTGACTGTTGCTCATTGGAGGTAGCTGCTGATGTACAGATAACAGCAACAGTGATATAGGCAAGGGTACAACTGTTGTATGTACAGTCTAGCAGTTTCCACAGTTCAGTAACAACCTGAGGGTAATGCTGCAATTGTCTATGAGGTATGTTGTATGCTGTGATCCATATATTAGGATTTCTTGCACAATGCTCAATTCTGTTGACGTTTTCAAATATGATTTGAAAATTAATGTAAAAGTGTACTTGGTCATAGTGTGTTAACTGCAAACATTATACACAAATAATATGATGCTTACATAGACAGCCACACTTTCCACTCCAAACAGTGCATACAAGAACTGTCCTTACATAATAATGACATCAGGTACAACTGTGGTGCGATTATTTCTCCTAGAAGGTAACTCTCATGAATGGTATTGCCATCACACTTTTAATCATATCCACAGGCATACATAGACTTACATACAATCACACACAAATTGTTATGTGATATATTTTACAAATCTGTAACAATTTGTACAACAGCATTTTTTTATTTATATTCTGTTCAACATGGCAGTTGTGTTTTTGTGGCATAATCTTGTGGATTACACTGCATAATGATATAAATGTGTTCTGTATCTCACTTCCTACTCTTCAGAACATGCATGTTACTCCCACAACTCTTACTGTATCCACTGTTGGTACCTCAAAGGAAAGTATGCCCAGTTGGTCCTTTAATTTTCTTATTTTGTCCACAAATTTATGTATGTGCTTTTCCATTATTCCTGCATTTGTAGTTGGATGCATATAATCTATGGGAACTTGTAAACTTTTGTTACTTGCACGTCTTTCCAAACTACACATTTTTTCTTTTGAACCTTTATTGATTGTATTGTCTTTCTTAATGCACAATACCAGTGATATTACTGCATGTCCATTACTGTACTCATTGCAATGTGCAACTGTATCAGCCTTCCTTTTACACTTGTTTTTCGGCTTTCCCTTGCCTTTATGTATTTCTAATTGACAAATACATTATTGTGCAGTGTGTGTGTACTCATTTGCACATCTCATGTTGGCATATATGAGCCTAATGTTACCTCAGCATGGCCACAGGCCTATTTTATAGGCTCAAGCAAGGGATTATCATCATGTAGAGTGCTTTAGTTTTTTTGCATATTTAATTAGCAATACTGGTTGCCATCCAAACAAAGCCAATTATGTTAGCTCCAATATGGCATGTTCACAATGTTAATCAATCCCTGGGATTATTTTCACATTGTTTTTAATCAAAGGGAAATTATCCACTAAGCACTGGTGTATATGATTTAATTGAGTATGATACATAACTTGATCTGTTAAATCCTTTATTAGCTACACATATTTTATCATCATAAAATGTGTTTTATATTAGATGGGCTGAAATTATAATGTGAGGGGTGTGTGTGTGTGTGTATGTGTGTGTGTGTGTGTGTGTGTGTGTGTGTGTGTGTGTGTGTCTTATGTCACAGTCATCCGTCCAGGTATATTTTAAGTTTTACAGGAACAGCAAAGTACCAAAGTCCTTAAGTGTTTCTTTTTAAGTGGTATCAAGTAGTGGAACCTGCCATATGACAAGTCCATTGTAAAGCTTTGGTAGATAATAACCATTTGCTGCTTTTCTTTCACAGCCATTACAGTCTTACAATAAATTATATTGTTAAATGATGGAATTGAATTTGCAGGTATTTATCTGATATATATATATATATATATATATATATATATATATATATATATATATATATATATATATCTGGATTTACTTCAGTAGACCAAACTTTTACAAGTTCGAACCACATATGGCCGAGACCATATGTTCGAACACGTAAAAGTTCAAGCACCGAAATAAAAACGCATAAAACAAAAAAACACAAAACTAAACATCTATAGCAGATCCCTCCTGCACCCCCCATACCCCCTTACTTAAATATACCAACTCCAAGATCACACTACATTGTGGAAATGGGAAATTTTCCTTTTCTGCTCTGTACAGAGATCTCCATTCAGTCTGATCAAACTT
The DNA here is from genome assembly GCF_019279795.1 of Protopterus annectens. Taxonomy (NCBI): domain Eukaryota; kingdom Metazoa; phylum Chordata; order Ceratodontiformes; family Protopteridae; genus Protopterus; species Protopterus annectens. The sequence continues at coordinate 867,711,307 of NC_056734.1, forward strand.
TTACAAGTTCGAACATATGGTCTCGACCATATATGGTTCAAACTTTGTAGGGGGCCCATATACATCTATATATATATATATATATATATATATATATATATATATATATATATATGTTGTTCTCTTAATATATATATATATATATATATATATGTTGTTCTCTTATTCACCACTTTTACTGGACTGCAATATATTATTTGCTTTCTGGAACCATTATTCGTGTATATGTATGCATCCACCTACATTTAACACTAATCTGACATTCTGACATCTTTATGTATTACTCTGTTAAGCCCTGAGACTTTCATGTGTAGTTCTTTATGTTCATTATTTTTATTGTAACTGTACGCGAGACATTACATGCCTGTGTTTTAGAGGAGTCAAATATTTTGTCCTGTGTGGATTTACTTTATTATAAAATACTCATTTCAGCTGATTACTTATTTGTGGCAGCTGCGGCAGTCTTTTTTTATTATTTCTGTATACATTAAAGCTTCTATTAATAAAGATATTTTCATTTTCTATTTTTGGTGATATTTCTTCATCAGGATGCAGAATATGTGTGTTTTTATATTCATATTTGTTGACTTGCTTTTGTAGACAAGTGCAGTTTGTTGCTTTAGCCGTAAAGATGCTTCTTCATAGCTGGAGAATTAAAATAAATCTGTATGAAGCTCAAGAAAGTGGTATGCAAATGAATCAATCTTCAAAATAATGCAATGCCAATAATACAAGTTTTCCATTAATATTAATGATGGATTTTGTAGGGTGAAGCTGAAAAAAACTGACTCTATTTTTTCGTTCAGTACTAGTCTTTGGAGTATCATTTTAATATTCATCGGTATAATACTGCATTCATTTTTTTTATAATCATGCTGAAGTGCAGAATGCTTTTTCCATATGATCATAAAGTGGAAAGCAAAATGCTGCAGATATACTCAGCAAACTCTGTTTAAACTATTACTGAAAGTATCCAGAAGTTGTGCAACTGAAAGTTATATCAAAGTCCCTTGTGATAAACATTTTTAAGTCAATATTTGCAACATGCGGACTATCAGAGCAAGCGAGTCAGCCAGTAGACTATAATTTGATAATAAAGTGTTCAAAGTATTTTTGTTTAAGTCCAAGATATGTGCAATCAAGGGAGTAAGAAGAAGGCATGATTCATGCAAAATGCTTATGTTTAAAAATGTGAAACATCAGCCCAAATGGACAGTCACCTTACATGTTTAGACTGCATACACCTAGTGATACACTACCTATACTAATAAACCTTTTCACAATTACTTATGGGAAGAAGGCAGAGCGCCAGACTGGCAACATTTTTTAATCTTATTGTACCAGAAGCACGCTTTAGAAGTATTCAGAAATAGGCAATTAAAGCGGAAGCAATACATTGACAGAAGTGTGTATGATCTCTAGTCTCAAAGAAAAGAAATGAGTCAGAACATTTGATGAAAATGTTGACCAGAAATCTCATATTAAGCAAATGTATTAGGGCACTGCAGACAAAAGCACCCTGACTAGCTCACAGAGAGGATATGCAGCTGTATGGAAGGAATGCAGACTATTTATTGAACCTATCAAGTCAGATCCGTTCAGCTGAGATACAGAAAAAACATGAGACTCCTATAAGACAGCTTTTGCTAACTCAAGATTGATAATCACAGAATCCATGGAAGTTAAAGTAAATTAAGTCACACTGCATCAATAAACCATGAAAACAATATACTAACTAATAAAATACACGCTGAACTAGATATCTAAAAGGTAACAATTCTTAATAAAATAGTTTTTCACTCCACCACAACCTCTGCACCAGTCACACTCAGATAGGATATTTACATTTGAATTCTGAATTTGGTAAGAATTATTGCAGTTTACATTCTTTAAAGGAAAATTTGTATTAGGACTGTATTAACTGCAAAATATTGTACTTTTCTCTCCTTATAAGATACTCCACTGGACATTGTGCAAGTATCGGGAATTGGTGAGAATTAAGTCACTCTGTTTTATTTCTAATGAATGCAGTGAATCTTTTGAACTGAGATCTCATTATCTGGAATTTACTGACGTTCAGTTTTCTATAAATGCAAAAAGCTCTTAAAAAGTAACCATTTGAAATGTTGTGATCTGCTAGTCCTGAAACGTGGAGACTGAATGGCCAAAAGAATAGACTTATATATATTAAGTCCAAGGTTTTCCCGCAAAGAATTCCCTGACTTCAGTCCAGTTTTGCATGAAGAGTAGTCACACAGCAGGTGAAGGAGATTTAGACACACTGAGTGTAATTACAGCAGGCAGAAAAATTGCATAGCCTGCCTAATATTGAAATGATAGTATGTTAACATGGAAATGAGCAACATTATTAAAAAGAGGGAAATGATGGATGCAAATGAGGGTAAACAGTATGGCAAAATAATTCAGAAATCTATGTATTTCATATAAATTGATATTTTCTCCAGAGTTAATTACCACAGCAAAAGTGTCCAAAAACATGCATAGGTCAGCCACTGCTTATTGGATATGTATATGCACAAAGCCATTGCTACTGTTTGTGACCCATATGTGCATGTCATTGCCACTGATGCCACTGAGTCTTTTGTCCATGCCTAACATGCCTTCCATGACACAGAAATACTGGACACCTACCACGGGGATAGAGTCACCATGCAGGAGCTGATCAAGATGTATCTCTCATATACAGCCTCCTGGGATTGTGGAGTTCCCATCCATGTGAACACAAAGATATGTGTGGCTTTGAAAACCTTAGCTACAGGGACCATTCAGCAAATAATGGGGAAGACAGTTGGTGTATCCCAGGGATCTGATTCAAAGATACCACGCCAGCTCCTCAAAGCCATACTACTGCATATGGGGATGCATATGTGGTTCCCAATTACCATGGAGGAGAGACTCAACACTATGTGAAAATTTATCAGAAAAAAAAATAAACCTCGGGAATACCCTATGCTATTAAGGGGCAGAAGCAACTCCTAAATGCTCTATCTCATGCATAGGTCCCCTCAAATTATCTATAGTATGGTCCCAGTTTTTCTCATTGGGGTGATATATAATTAAGTTCATAGGTTCATAGATTAGTACTGGGCTAACTCTCCCTGTGGGCCATTTTAAGCCTAGCCAATTACCCCATGTGAGAATGAAATGCTGCGTCTTGTGCCTATAAGGTAAACACTTAACCATTATGCCAACCTCCCTTGACCATGGGATGGCTAAAGCCAATTTCTAATCAAATGGGATAAGTTATTTCAAGCACAGAAAGTGAAAGTCGGTAGGCTTTAAATAGTCCACAAGGACAGCTAGCCTAGTACTTACCTACAAACTTGTGTGGACATTTTGTGACATAGTCCAGATCCCTGAGATACTGGATGCCATGTGGGGAATATGGACAAAGGTATATCAGTTGCAAAGATGTGCCACTCTGTCAACTGTAATATAGTCTACCATGTACAGCATATAATATATTCTAACAGTACACTGCAGTTTGTCCACGGAACATGCAGTAAAATCTTTGCAGTGTGTGTATTTGGAATTTTTATGTTGACACACAAGCAGTTACAGCAGGACAGAGACATTCAGGAGGAGGAGGAAGCTCCAGAGACAGCAAATGAGGATTTGTAATGAGGAGACTGTGGAGAAAATTGTTGCAGGGAATGGCAGTATGTGATGTTGCTGGGCAGAGTATTGCATGGTGCTTGCAAAGAGGCAGCATCTTGTTCATTATTATTGGTCAGATTAAGCACAGCATACAACAGTAAAAGTGATGCATGGAGTACTACACCTAGGCTGTGCTATACCATGTATGGAGTGGCACACTGTGTATTACCAATGGCAGGGCGTGCTTATTTTATGAACAGGTCAGGAAGGTTACAGTGCTGAGTGTCAAAAATAGGCAGTGTGTCTGCAGGTGAGGATAGGGGTGAGGGCAAATTGTGTGTGCATGTGTGTGAGTTTGTGTGTGTGTGTGTGTGTGTGTGTGTGTGTGTGTGTGTGTGTGTGTGTGTGTGTGTGTGTGTGTGTGTGTGTGTGTGTGTGTATGCGCGCGTGTGTGTGTGTGTGTGTTTGTGCGTGTGTGTCCACTGTCTTTTGAGGGGGTAATGGTTGGTAGTGCAAATGTGCACATGTAAGTACTTATTGTCACAGATTCAACAGATGATGCAGCATTGAGTCACAGTCTCATGGACTCGTCTAGGGCACCACCCGCAGGAGATGTATACAGTGACCATTCAAGTCTATATCAACAGGGGTGCCTTCTACTGGGGAGATTACATGCATGATCCACAACATGCACAGAGGATGGAGTGCTTACTGAGCAATAACAGTGGGGCATGCTACTGGTGGTTTCTACATGTGCATTCCATCCACGTGTGCATCCATATTAACCCACAGTGCCCTCAACACTGTATATTGATCTGGAGAATTTAGTACTAAGGCTCCAAGGCTGTGCTTAGCCCCTTCTAGAGATGTAGATGAACTGACCATGGGAAAGATGGTGGCCATATTGAGTCTTTTCATAAGCATATGTGCAGCATACTCAATCCCTGCACCCCTGTCTATACTGATGCACATTTGGCCCAAACCCTCCTGCAGGAATATGTATTACCCCAACCATTGTATCCCAGCACAGACATAGTCTAGTTGCTGTTGATACAAATAACTCTGGTGTGGTGCTAATTGTGTGTTTAGCCATCAGCATTCCTACCCTTGAGGTCAGCCTGTTACTCAGTGGAATTCACAACAGCCATTGGAGTCTCAGCACTGGACATGAGGTCATTTACTATGCTGGTGCATCTGCTCTTCCTATCCTTGGGTGGTACACTGGGTTCATTACTTAGGTTGGTCAGTCACAGGAGCTGAATCTGTGGAATCCATGGAAGCAGGTGGTAATGTGGCCATCACATTACTCAGACTGACAAACTGACACCTTAACACCAACTATGCCTGGACATGACTGCCACCATTACTAGTTCTAGACAGTTATCTAACATCAGTCAATCATATACCCATGGTAGAGGAACCAGATAACACAACATCAGTGGATAAGCATAACATTACTCACACTAAGGATGAAGCCTTCATCAACATCCACAGACCAGTGAATCTACTACTTTATAACAGAGTGCTATGGAAAACTAATTGTTACCATATATTGAGCAAACTGCCTTCACACCTGCAATTCTGTTAGTCCTGTCAAAAAAGACATCCTTGTAAGTTCTATGATCATGAATTGGACATGTATTTCCTCCATGGAACCTCACAAAATACCTGGTTGCTTAAATTAGAGTTAAACATGCCCTTGCAGACACACTTCTTGACCTTTTTAAAGTATGTCTCCAATCTGGGTAATTACATACTTATCAGCCTTAGAAGTGTCATCTCCAAAGCCATGGAACATATTATAACTGACCTCATAAAGTGTGATAGCAAGAATCTTGTCAGACTTGACCCCCATCAGTTTGGTTTTGTGAAGTGTAGATCCTGTCTATTTAATCTTGTATTTTTTTTCAAAAGGCTTACTAAAGTTGTAGATCATGACCATACAGTGCTCATGGCATATCTTGACATGCCTACGGTCTTTGACACCATTTTCCATGCTAGCATCATGAAAAAGCTAAATGCTTTAAAAAAATCAACCCATATAAAACTGTCTGAAAGACAGAACCCATCCAATGAGAGTTGCAGGTGGTATGAAACTGACCAGTGGTGAACCTCAAGCCTAGATGTTTGGACCTCTCTTTTTTGTACTTGTTTCACACATCACCAAACATAAAGTCAATGTCTGCAGATGAACCAGGCCAATTATTTAGTACAGCATCCCTTTTGAGATGTATCTTACTAAAGATATCAACCAATTAGTAAGACTCCAAAGATTCCTAACCAAAATGATCACAGGCCTAAAGTCCCTGAGTTGCTAAGAAAGGCTGGAAGGTCCATTGCTATATTCAGCGTCATACAGACTTTTGAAGTTAGATCTCTGTTTCACTTACTGCAGCATTAGAGACCCAATTGCCCTGGCCCTCCTGTTTCTCTGCAAGTCCAGTATCTCCATCAGTACTAGAACAAGGGACCTAAATGTTCACCAAAAGATAAATAAAACATGATGAAGGGACAAACTTATTACCCAGTGCCACTAAAACCTCTGGAATACACTTTTCCTGCATGCTAAATATTGTGACTCATTATCTTCCATTAAATATTAATGACATGACCAGATGGGTATCCACATAATTACTCCAATATTGATCAGTATGGCACATCTGGAGAAAGGAGGTGCATCCTGATGAGTGTACTGACAAGGCAAGAATAGTCATTAGACACAGTGGCTATTTTTCCCATGACAGTGATTATATCCTCTTTAAGGTTCTGCAAGTAACACACATGGAAGGCCAAGTCAGATCTCTCATGCTGGGCCATACATCAACCATGATTGTGGAATATCTGCAGCAGGATGTCATTCTTTGCCTGGAACATTTACTTTTGTGATGATGATGATCACCTTCATTCATGACAACACTAAGTTACTAGCAAATGTGTCTGTAAGTTGTTGGCAGGTCATACATGACACAACCCTACTCAGCAACACAAAAAACTGCCCAGTTTTGGCAAGATCCCTGTTGCATTTCAAAAAATGATGGTGTCTGCTTATGTGTACACCTTTCATCCATTTTACACGGGTATGTATGGTGTGTTTATGGATATGTCAATCACTCTGGCAAGGGGGTCACATTACCCTGAGCAGGAAGCCTGGCTCACAAAACGTTTTATGTGGGACAGCTGTTGTGGAAAATATGTCCATGGGACATAGAGGCAAGCATACTGCCTGCATGTACATTTTGGAGGATTACAAATGTGGTGAAATACATCTGGTTACTTGCCATGATGACTGTTGAAGTACTTCAGGACTAGCTCAAGACTTGGCTGCCATTGTTCAACAAACCACCTGCCAGTCATGTACACCATTCATGGGAAGTACTGTATATCCAGTTTCACAGCACACTCAACTGCTGTAGGTCACCAGACCGTACATGTGTGCAATGCACATGCAGGCTTGGGCTTATAATAGGACATCCTACAAGAAGATATTCTCAACTCACTACTGCTATCCACATATATCCTCTACATGGGTTATAAAATCTCACGGATGAAAAATGCGCGTGTCTCCAAAGAGCTTACAGATTTCATCACAAATTTATTCAGCCTACACCAAGACTTCCTGGCTACTGGGTACAGAAATAGATTACTGAAGTCTATGAACTCTATCTTCAACTCCATTGAAGCTTTAAAGAAGGCATAGCACCCCATTTTATAGGTTCTGCTGGGAGACTGCTAAGGCTCAACAGAAACCAACACCAAGACCCACAAGAGGACAAAAGAAAAACAAGCATGTCTCTCTCATTTGCAGTAGATTACAAAACAATCAGAATGATCATCATGAACCACTGTGTGGTGATTACAGGTCCCCTTCGGATTACTGAATTTTCAAAACTTCAAAATGCCTATGGCCGAGACCATATGATCGAAGTTTTGAAACTTCAGACATTTTGAATGGAGATTGCTGTACAGTATGGAATGGGAGATTTACCATTTTCCTCTCTGTAGTTTGATCTCAGGGTTGGTATATTTAATTGGCAGGATTGCGGGGAGGTGTAGGGGGCCTGACTCCACTGCAAAAATGTAAAAATATGTCTTCTATTTTTTTTATTTTGCTTTAGAAGTTTCAAAACTTCAATCATATGGTTTTGGCCATATGCATTTCGACATTTTGAAACTTTGATAATCCACATGGGATCTGATGATTACAGACAATAAACAGCTGGAAAGAAAATCCTAGGACCCCATCCATGTTTTGTTTTCAAGAGAGACAGGAATGCGAAGGACTGGATAGAATGCAAATTCACACTGATTCACACTGGAGGAGGACAACAGAGACGCTTAACCCATGCAAGCCCCCTTTTTGCACTTGCTGCATCTCCAAAAAGTACTCCTTCTTTTGCCCAGTACTCAGACGAAAAATCAACAGCACTTGTACTGATAATAGCAGCACTGCTTTAGTAATACATCATGCACAGTGTAATGGCTGCAGCTACTTTTATGTAGGGAAAACTGTGAACAAGTTCAAAATGAATGCACACACACCTGTCTGACATCAGACTCCAGATCCTCAAAAAAATAACAAGGCAAGCAGTGCCATGATTTTGAAGATCATGGAGGTCTCCACTTCCATATCCTGTACAATCTCACTATGGCTCTGCTTGAAGCAAACAAAAATGCCATCCTCAAAAAATGGAGTTAAGCTGGCAGGTCAAGCTTTTACCAATTCCTTGGGTCTACATTCAAATATTTCCATCAAAGCGTGCTTGCACTCAAGAAGCAAAACTATAAATTATACCACTAAAACACCTGTACTTTTAACCCAGGTCTTGGACATAAACTTGTAATTAACTCTCTAATTGCTACTGGTAATATTAAAAAGCAAATCAAGAAATTAGATCTGTAGATCACTGCATCTACATTGGTACAGTTTGTCTGATGAACTAGTAACACAGGAAATAAGTCACTATGTTTATTTTTGCTTGTTTGTGATCTCAATATGTGTACAAACCTAAAGAGTAACTGTCAAGAGTTTAAAAATGTTTTTTACTTTGTGATGTGTACAAATTTAAACAGCAACTTTCTGGTATTTGAAAATGTTTTTTACTACTCATTTGGGATTTAGGTTTTCCTTTTTTGTTAGGAGTGAGAAAAGGGGGCCAAACACTAGCCTCCAAGTTTGAATGACCCGCTACACCCACAGACTGATTACATCAGCCTCTTACATCATCTAACCAAGCTTCAGGCCATGTTGCACCACCCACTCTCTCAGCAGATTGGTTAGCTGCCTTTCCACCTGATCCCTCCCAGTTTCCAGCCCTTTACTAGCCAGGCACTGAGCTAAATAGCCCTCTTTGGCAATTACTTTATCACCTGGAACCTAAAGAGATGAAGAATCTGATCAGAAGAGCCTTCACTAATTGCTAGACCCAAGAAGAGACTTGATAGTGAAGACCTCAGACTGGAACATGATAGATCCACACCAGGAGCATTTTCCCTTTCACCGTGAATACCCCTCAGCAACCAGGTATAGAAGGTCTAGTCACTTGGCCTGCATTTAATATAACTTCTCTAATTTGCTGTACATTGAAAATTGTTATTCCAGAGTCCCAGTCTACACTGCTCTGTTCTTTACACCATAGGCACAATTTGCCTATGCTCAAATAAGATCTGAGATACTCATTTTATTAAAAGTATATTATAGTCTGCAGTTTACTACTTAGTGGATTTTTACTCTATTTGCACAAAAAGCCTACACAAAAGATTTTGAGGTTTCAAACTGTGCTTACATTTTCCTCAGACTTGTGTACATTCATGAACTCTGTAAAATGAGTATTGTGACTTGTTTTCACTGTCAAGTATTTTGATGGATGCTTGTATTTTTCCAAAAATGGGAATTATCAAGTGTGGCTCTAAGTGACTAACTCCTCTACATATAAAAAGGTATGTCTTCATCATGAAGAAGAATGGGAACTGGTCACATTAATCATGTATATGAGGCTCTAATATGCAGGCATTGTTCTCTTTTTATTCCCAAACAAGAGAAAATTAGTCTTTTATAATGTAGTTCAGGAAATATGAACCCTGTACAAGTGGGCATGGCCTCCAAAATTACGTGCCACAAACATTGATAAGGATAGGTCAAAGTAGAAAAAGTTCTGTAATAAATTTTATTTGCTTCAAAGAATATGAACCCCACAAAGGCAGACACAGCCTCTCATATTGCATGTGATATGGAACAGGATAATAAAGTCTGATAACAGCCACTTAAAAGCATACATTTTCATTAATTAAATTGTAAACAATTCAAACCACTCTATTAGATAGATCTCATGAAGATCAAGTGAAAGTGTTTTCTTAAATATAGTTCTGTAGTAATATATTGCCATTTTTTCTTTGTTAAAAGCAAAAATAAAACCCTTTTTTAGCTAAGAATGAGGTCTAGGTTGCTGAGTTGGTATACCCTTGCAAGTCTTTTAGGAATATTCAAATAAGGGAATACACCCTAAGCTTTGAGACTGGCTCCTTGTTTTTTTCATTTCCCAGATTTTCCTCTATTCAGCTTCACTGGTCTCTCCTAACATTGTAAGTAACTTCCTTTGAAAAACTTACAATTGAATGTAATGCATTACAACAAGAACACTTGTCCATCTGTCTATTTAATTGAATAAACTGCTTGAAACTACCATACAGCCTCTTTATTATTCCTGCAGGGAAGGCATTAAAGAGTATCTTCGATCTGCTAACTAAAGTGATTTTATCCAGAATAATCCTTTGTACTCTATTTTGCACTAGACCTGTCATTTTGTGTGTCACACCTGGGATACCAGACCTGACTCAAGATTTCCAGACTACCTTTCTTTTCTGTAAGGGTAAGTGTGGAGGCCATCCTGCCTATCCAAAGCAACAAAAGTATCACAAGCGAAACATGAAATGCCATGATATAGGTTCAATGGTTCTAGAAAGACCATAGAATAACCCTTTATATTAATCCCTGAATCAGACAATACCAAGTAGATCCATAATATAGAAAGAAAATGACTTGATGTTACTGTAGGCTTCCATCCCCATCCTACAAATCCTACTATTGCAGATATCCATTAGCCACATTATTGTACAGTCCCATCCCCCAAATCCTACTACACATATCCATTACCCACATCTGCATTCCCGTAGGAGGTGTTATGAGAACACACAACTCAAACATTAATAGCATGTTGAGATGTGCAATACAAGGCAACTACATGCACCATTTTGGTTGTGTAGGTTGCCACCCCTCAAAGCTTACCTCCACGATACTGTACACACAGTTACTGCATTAGCAGTCTCAGTAGACAGACATGTTGTATTTGTAAAATTCATTGAGAATACTATACACGTGACAGTTGTAACACATCTGTGCAGAACACCACAGACTATACAGCAATAGATGTGAGGCACTTATCAGCAGACATACATGTTGTATTTATATGATTCACTTAGAATACTACACACGTGATAGCTATAGCACATCATTGCTGGACACCACAGACTATAAAGCAACAGATGTGAGGTACTTATCAGCAGATAGAAAACCTCCCAAGTGTTAAATTATCAATGGTGATCTACATCTGGGACTGTGTTGCTTGCATAATATACAGGAAAACAAACCTCACTACTATATTTTACTGAATCTGCCACATTATATCACCTCCAGTTTTCCTGTGATGGTAGTAGACCCTACTTCTGTTTACAGATCCACACACAGTATGAACGTATTGTCATTTACACCCATTAACATACCACCTACAGTATCAAACTGGCATGTATTTCCACAAACAATGCACAAGTAAAACATAACCAGTGCAGCAAAGTTGGAAAATAATACCATTTAAAATTCACTTGCCTTTTATTGTTTTTTATGAAAGTTTGTGTGACATGATGAGCACACATATGGCTGTGGCTGCCTTTATTGTACAATTTCAATTCTCATACCATAGTCAGCATGCTAATGGGCCTTTCTTGGCTGAATGTTCATGAATAACACTTTTATCTCATCTCACAGTGAACACGTGATGTGCTAAAAAGCTCAGTCATCTTTGTGGATTTGCATGACTCCTTACAAAGTGCTATGTGCATGCATGGACAGGTCGATAATCCCATCAGTGACATGGGGAAAACCACTGTAGTAGTATGATCTATAGATATAATGAACAGCAAAACTAGTGACATATGTCGATAATGTGATGCTTGTTAACTCTTTCCATGTAATTTGTCATCATGAGACAGCATGTGCTTTCATGCTCTGGTGTCAATATGACTCATCATACTAACAAGGTTTATTTATTAATTTTTATTTCACATTTGTTTACTGGGAAAGTCCGCATGGGTCAAACAGAACCCATTTTCAGCAGAGGCCTGGGAAGAAAAGCTCCATACAAAACAACTCATAAGACTTACAAACAACTATGTACATCCATATAAGGATAACATTGTTATATACTGTGGATAGGGAGTAAACTTCATATAGAGAAACATACTTTCAAGCATATTAACTTCGTAAACAGAGTAATACTATCAAATATCCTTGAATGAATATAAAATAAATTCACACCTTATTTAAATCATTCCCTCCAGTACAGGTCTTTGAGTGTGTACCTTTAACTCCCAGTGGGCGTGGCTTGATCCTTTAAAAAAATGAAGTTATCACCTTACAGTTCTAGCAAATACTCATTGAGAGAGGTCAAATATCAATACAATTGTGTTTGCCATCACTTATGCTTCAAGACAAAATATCCTGGTACCTTGTATGTAACATGGTTTTGGAATTATTAATGCAAATATGAACAATCAATATTTGACGTCTAGAGAAGCAGTAGGAGGTAACTGCAGAAAACACCTGAAGGCACACTCAGTTAACATAGAGGGAAATTCATTGTACATGCATTTTTTCGTACATCCTTGAAAATTGTACACAGGGATATGATGTTGGGCAGCCACTAACATATATTAATAGAGAGAGCCATTGTCAGGTAATGAGGGAAGTTAGCCAGGAGTTGAACATGTGCATAACCATGAATTATTTAGGTGTAGTTTTAGGGTAGATTTGAAGGCTTCCAGGTTGGTAGTTATTGTGTTTAGGGGGAGAGAATTGCAGACTTTTGCTACTGAACAAGAATATAAGCTTCATCCAAGTACTTTACATGGAGTGTGACTAGCTGGGAGTTTTTATCTTCAGACATAAGACCTCTGTTGGGGATGTATGGATTCATTATATGAGACAGGGGTGGGCATGTTGAGAGTTTATAAATGATGTTGTATAAGGTCATGAGCTGGACATAGTGGAGATAGTTTTGGAGTACTAGCCATTGTAGCATATGTAGTGCTTTACAATGATGTGATGTGTTCACAGATGCAAGTCACATGTTGACAACAGCTGCATGTGTGACCATGAGATGGTTACCATATTTCTTTGGATTATAACCTAGTGAATGGGCATCAGAGGACAGTGAAGATGGCAGGATGCTCAATGGTATATAAAAGAAAGTAAAATGTTTCTGTACTTTATGTGCAGAGGTGAGCAGCAGTGTCTTTTTATACACTTTTCTGAATACGGCCAGTATTCACTGGATGCCAGGCACTCTTTACAGGTAGGTGAGTGCTGTTACTGATATTAGCCACTTTGGTGAGTAATGCAGAAACCACTAAAGTGACCTGTGGAGAAACCATTCTAACCTTCTGTGTCAATGAAAAGAAGACGCCAGACACAGTGCTTCAGAGATGCATGGTAAATATCGAGGGGTGGTCACTGCCCTGTTATTTCACTTATAGTTCAGTAGACCATTACAGGATCCATAAGATATGCATGTTGTAGTTACTGTTCTTATCTTTCATCTCAGTAGGAAATGACAGAAAATACATTTATGTACAGAAGAGGAATGTAAGGTCTTTCCAACTGCAGGGATGAGAATGATTACTGTCATGTTATTGATTAGTTAGTTTTTGGATGAGAATGATTATTGTCTCATTATTGATTACTTATCTGTATCTGACACAGACTCTATACATGTACATATGTAGACATCTATTTATCTATATACATATACACATATATATATATATATATATATATATATTCACACACACACACACATATGTATATATATATATATATATATATATATATATATATATATATATATATATTTAGGCCATGGTGGTGCAGCAGATAGCGTTGTCGCCTCACAGCAAGAGGTTCTCTGGTTCGATTGGTCCTTCTGTGTGGAGTCTGCATGTCCTCCCTGTGGTCGTGTGGGTTTCCTTCGGTTGCTCAGGTTTCCTCCCACATCCCAAAAACATGCAGTAGGTGGACTTGAACACTCTAAATTGGCCCTAGGTGTGTGTGTGTGTGTGCCTTCTGTGGAAGGTTGGGTGCCGGGCTGGCGACTTGACACTGTAAAACTCCACTGCCAATCATGAGCGGAAACATGATCCACTGTGGTGACCCCTAACTGGGAAAAAGCCGAAAGAAGAAGAAGATATATAAATATATATATATATATATATATATATATATATATATATATATATATACACACACACACACACACACACACACACACACACACACACACATGCACACACACATATATATATATATATATATATATATATATATATATATATATATATATATATATATATATATATATATATATATATATATATATATATATATATATATATATATATACAGAGAGAGAGAGCGAAAGATAGTTATAGATAAATGCATATGCATATGTATATATGTATGCATTCGATCTAAAATACAAGAAATGGAATCGTGGTCCAACTACAACTTTGAAATAAACAAGCTGCACAAACAGATTAAGCATAGTGTGAGACAAGATCAAGAAAAATTTGAAGAAAATGTATATAAAGATATTGAGCATGATAGGAAACCTGTTTAAAGATACATAAGATTTGGAAGGAGTAAAGACATTGATAAACTGTGTGCAAATTCTAAAATTGATTCTCAGACACAACAGATTATAGATATATTTACAAAATCTTATGCAAAACAGTTTGGATCCACAAACGGGTTTATAAGTTGTCTTTGTGATATCCAGATAACCCCAGATACTGGAATCAAATTCAATTATATTGAAAAAGACCTGAGCAAACTGGATCCAAACAAAGCACAGGGAGGAAACAGAATTAGTAACAATGACCTGAGAACACTTCAGCAAGAATGTACAGTACCATTATATCTATTAATCACTAGGTCATATAAATATGTGGAGACTCCTCAAGATTGGAGACATGCACTTATTAAATCTGACTTTAAGGGAAAGGGGAGTAGGACAAACCAAGAGTCATATAGACCCTTACATTTATTATCATGTTGTAGAAAAATAATGGAGAAGGTAATATTGGATAAGTTATTGCCAGAACTGAATAGGTTGGAACTTGAAACCATATATCAGCATGCATATGTTGAAAATAGATCTATTACCACCTGTAACATGATGTTCTATAACGATATACTAACAGCTATGAATGAAAAATTGTGCTGTGATGTAATTTATATAGATTTAACTTCAGCATTTAACAGGGCCATACACAAAACACTGATCAATCAATTAGTACAACTAGGTATTGATATACTCTTGAAAAGATGGATAGCTGCATGGCTTACAAATATGATATGTCAAGTATCATACAGCAACTGGACAGGTAAAATCCTTGGTTACAGACAGGGTATCCCTCATGACTCTGTCCTAGGCCCTTACTTGTTTAGATTGTATCTTCCAGTACTAACTTTTTCATCTGAGGTGTTCTACAGTCTATATGCAGGTGACCTGAAATTGGGTAACCTGATTACATGTGTTACAGATAAGGCACATCTGCAAAATAACTTGACTAAATTGACCATTTGGGTACAGGAGAATAATATGCTGATAAGTACATCAAAAACTAAGTATTTGAGATTTGGGAGACATCAATTGAAAGGTGAGTATTTACTACAGCACACAGCGATTGAAACTGTAGATTCATTAAGGACCTGGGTACATAGGTAGAAGTTTTTCTAATCATATCATCCAATTGGTTAATGATAGTTATAGAACTATAGGTTGTATAAAAGATTTATAAAGTCTAGGAAATCAAAAACGGTGAAGTCATTGTTTGTTAGTTACATTAGACCCAAACTTGAGTATGGAATAACAATATGGAAACCCTATAAGAAAACAAGCATGAGTAAACTGGAAAGAGTACAGCAGAAATATGCCAAGGGCATCCATAGATGTGAAGATGTAAGTAATTATGAAAAACTAAAATATCTGAACTTGTACAGAGTCTCTTACAGATATCTAATTGAAGATCTTATTCAGGTATATGGGCATTTAGAGAAAACTACCTCTGGAAATGTTTGCGGTTATCAAAAAGTACTTGAGAATCATCAGACGACATAGGTAGAATATTTCTACATTCCTGCAATGGGGCAAGGCCAGGCCCAGGGGGAGGATTGCCCTACTGTTGTAGAAGGAAGTAGCAGTCCACCAAAATCACAAAAACTGAAAGGCCAAAGAAGAGCCATAAAGACGATAGAGTGGACTATTGAGGATAAGAAAGAAATTATGTAGTGTTACTATAATGCAAAAAGCCCAGAATTTCCAAACATGAGATATCCAAAAAGATTAAGAGAGAAATTAGAGGAAAGAAAAATACTTCCACAAGAAAAACTGTCAGAAGCTTCAAATGAAAATTTGCAGTCATGTATACAACAGATTTGTGAAAAACAGTATATAGATCAAAAAACTTTGATCTGTTTGGAAAAAGAAGCATCTGAGGAAGTAAGAAAATATAAACAACAAAACCAAGAGATATTTGAAAAGTATAAAAAAGAACTATGGACATGGGAAAGAAAGAGAGATCCCATATGGTGCAATATTTATGCAAAGGAGAAAGCCAAATTAAGCAATGTATAGAAATCAGCCCCAAAGCTATTCCAAGAGAAATACAGGCAAAAGCATCCAGATATGGAAAATTTCACAATAAAAAAAATAATATCACAAAGATAAAAAGTAGAAAAGAAGATTAGTAAAGCCGAGTTAAAAAAATTGAAGCTGAAGTTATGGAGTGTCTGTGAAGTTAAGGATTTGGTGTAGATGGTATAATATAGGTTGCATCACAGCATGCTGGAGTGAGTCTCAAAAATAAGGAGAAACAGGAAGATCAGGAGACATCTGAAGAAGAAATATGGACATTTGAAAGAAAAAGAGATATAATATGGTGTAATATTTATGCAAAGGAGAAAGCAAAACTAACCAATACAAAAAGAGCAGCACTAAAGATATTTGAAGAAAAACACAGGCAAAGGCATCCGGACATGGAAAATTTTACAATACAAAAAATAAGAAGACCAAGAGGAAAAGTAGAAAAGAAGATTAGTAATGGAGAAGTTAAAGAAATAGAGACTGAGGTTATGGAGTACCTGAAACATGAAGGATTCAGTGTAGAAAATCAAATGCAGAAAGCACCACAACAGGATACATCAATGGATATCCAAATGAAGGGGAAATCAGTGGAACAGGAAGCAATTGATCAGGTGCCATATCTAGATAGTTTGGAGCCTTCCACAGGAAACCAGTATAAATGTTCACTTGAAGTTAGACAGCAATGAAAGGAACAGGAAACTGTGGAAACTCTGATGCAGTCAATGCTGAGGAGTGATAGGCCAGTGAGTTCCCATAATGCAGAGCAATGGATAGCACAGGATGAAATTGAAGAGAAGTTTCCACAGGAAGATGCTATAGACCATTCTACAGCATGCCCGCAGGAAATGGAAAACAAGGGATGTGCCCTCAGTTTGAAATAAAATGAGCTAAGAGAAGAGTTGCTTGATTTACATGGATAGATATATTAACATCAATGAGAGAAATAGACTGCAGAATGTCAATAAAACCCAAAAAGTCAGAAGTGTGATACTGCATACTTATACTGTATTTCATAGCTATTGGCTCACTGCTGGTTTTCTGCTGTGATAAACATTTCTGTAGTGTTTTCTGCCTAAAATAGTTTAGGTCGTAGCTGTAATATTCTCCATATTCCTGATTGTGTTTGTGGGCCTAGCTATTTATTAGAGGCTGTTTTCTGAGCTCATTGTCCAGGCCATCTTAGTTAGCAAAGACCATCCCGCACTTCAGTGAGAGCTTAGTGTTTATGGTCATTGTTTAGTTGGGTTGCCAGGTCTACGGCTTGGAGAAAGCACCTCATTGGTTCTTTTGAGCTTTTTTAAAGTTGTTTCAGGTTTCAACTTTCTGTTAATTAAGAAGTTAACTTGAGTGTTTCAGGCATTACACACAGAGCAGTCTGAGGAGCAGCACCTGATCTGTGATATATAGCAATAAGTAGCCTGTTTTTTTGCTTATTTTTAGTATTTATTACTTATTCTAGATATTTATAGCAATTTTATTGTATACTGCATACTTGTACTGTATTTCATAGCTATTAGCTCACTGCTGGTTTTCTGCTGTGATAAACATTTCTGTAGTGTTTTCTGCCTAAAATAGCCTCCCACTGTCCCTCTCTATTGGCATCTTGTCTTTATATCTGCTGGCCTTGCAGTTGCCCGCCCCTACTCTAAATTTGATCTTGGACACTCCTCCCAGTCTAGTGTCATTAGCTCATTCTACCTAATACAGAGAAAACATCTGAAAAAGCCAACCCACTTAGTTTCTTTCCTTCTGTTCCTCCTCTCTCCCTTTCTTAAAAAAAAAAAAAATGCCTGAATCTCCTTGTGTTCTGACTGTTCTTCTCAGACATTTTGGAAATATAGAGTATATTTTAGTGCATTTATTAAAACTGTATTTGCCTTAATATTGCTACAACTCAAGTGCTCTAGGTCGCATTGCATCTGAATTGTTTTAGTGCTGTTTTAGCTGTTTTTCTGTATATATAGACTTTTCTGTATATGTAGATTAGTTACTTCTTCTTCTTCTTTCGGCTTTTCCCGGTTAGGGGTCGCCACAGTGGATCACCTTGTCCGCACATTGAGTGGCAGTGGAGTTTTACGGTGTCGAGTTGCCAGCCCGGCGCCCAACCTTCCACAGAAGGCACACTCACACGCACACCTAGGGCCAATTTAGAGTGTCCAATCCACCTGCAGCATGTCTTTGGGATGTGGGAGGAAACCGGAGCACCCGAAGGAAACCCACGCGACCACAGGGAGGACATGCAGACTCCGCACAGAAGGCACCCCAGCCAGGGATCGAACCGGAGAACCTCTTGCTGTGAGGCGGCAATGCTAACCACTGCACCACCGTGGCCGCCCTATGTAGATTAGTTACTTATTCTACTGTATTACTGCCTCTTAAATAATTTTTCAGTTGTGCACTTGCCTTGCTTTATTTAAAAAGTTTTAAATTGCTAATTTTGTAGGGTTTTAATTGCATTTACTGTTTAGGGCTACACACTCAAGTGCGCTAGCCTTTTCTGTGTTTATTTACTGTATTATTGCATTATTTAGCCTGTTTTAACCAACCCCCCCAAAACAAAATAATACTATCTTGTTTGCTCATTTCCCATCTTTCCTAGCTAGTATAGCCCAGATACTAGGCTTTGTTGGTTTCAGGACTTTATTTTCTGTGTTCAGAGCTATCCAGACCTTGCTGTGGCAGAGGGAAGTCCTACTGCTTACCAGTGGGAGTGATGAGCATTGTACTGCCTATCTAACACTAGAGGAGTGGTTTTCAGCTCTGAAATTGTAATTTATTAGCCATTTTGGGCTGATTTCTATCCTTTTCAACTTTTGGGCTTAAAAACATGTGAGTTTGCGTGTTTTATGCATCGTGCAGCACCGCTGGGCTACGGTTAAACTATGCCATGTGCCAGAAAGTCTGCGCTTCAAATTTTCCCTTAGAACTAACTGGTTTCTCAGTAGTAGCACTAAAATCTGAACCCCATGTGACTATCACTTGCTCTAGAACCTGCTGGAAAGCACTAGGAAGCCTTAAACTGATAAAAGCACTTGACTCTCCTTGTTAATAAGGAGAAATTAATCGTAGGCACTAAACAGCCTATAACTGCAAAGTACATTGCAAACGTAAGAGAAAATAGCTCTTGTACTTTACAAAAAAAAGCACCTAAACAGGCATGTCCAAGGGTCACCTTCTGGTGATTTCTTCTGTCCACCAGGTGAATCTGGGCATACTGAGGCAATGCAGCAACTGCCTCATGTATACAGATAACCCTCTCCTCCTAGCACCCAGCACTACAACCTGTGAGAAATGCACTTACATAACCAAACTGGAAGCAAAGCTCTCTCCAGCCAAGATTGTGCTAGACAGTCAAGAGGAGAAGGTTAACACCTGCACTATACCTCAAGCAAAACATAGCCCTTCAAAACCCACACCATCAACACCCAAACATAACAACACTAAACCCACATATGCGGAAGCCATTAACATTAGCCTGCCCAAGCAACAAGGACCTCCGAAGCTAAAATGTAAGCAAACACCATTAACAATCAAAGTGACACATAGCTCACAACACCAGTGTGCCACCCAACAACAGTGCCTAAGGCAAGACAACATTCCCAACACTTTGGTCATAGGTGACTCTATGGTCAGGCACACTGATGTCCCACTGACCAGGCTGAACAAGGAGAAAATTACAGTCAGCTGCCTGTCTGGTGCCAGGATCTGCCACATAATGCATGCACTCAAGTCACTCCACAACAAGTACAAATACAACTCTGTCATTGTCCATGTTGGAGTGAATGACTTGAGACATACCTCCCTGGACTACATGAAAAGAGACATGGAAGAGCTCTCGGATCATGTGGCCCAGGCAGATATGACCCTAGCCCTGAGTAGCATCTTATCTTCACCCAGAATGATACCACAGTATAAGGACAAAATAATTGACTTTAACAATTAGCCAAGCTTCTGGTGTCATTCAAAGGGGATCCAGTATCTGTCTGCCTGGGACGACATGATCGACAAACCACAATGCTTTTCCAGAGATGGTCTGCACCTGTCACCCCTGGGATTCAGGTTACTGGCTAAAGCTCTCGCCACCCCTATAGTGCCTTTTTTAGGCAAGGTTCAAAGAGCAAAGCCACCACCATAACAGACACAAGCATGCAAAATCTGAAGGTAATACAACTTGATGCTAGAAGTCTAAACCTCAAAATGCACTCTCTTGAGGCACTCCTAAATTGGAGAACATTGATATCTGTGCAGTAACTGAGACCTGGTTCAAGGCTCCAGACTTCACCCCTGAAATACCAGGCTACAACTTTTACCATACTTTTCGGCCACCAAACCAAGACAAGGATATTCACACCTCCAGGCTAGTTGCCCAAAACAATGCATCTGAAATTCTCCAGGTGCAACTAACACTAGGTAAGACTGCAATCCAAATTGTAGCTTGCTACAGATCCCCCACCATGCCTCAAGATTCTCACTACACCTTTCTAAACATACTGGAAAATATTAAGATACAGCCAAACACCCTAATACTGGGTAATTTCAACTACCCTGCCATTAACTGGGAAAGCTACTTGGGTATGAACACCTTTTCCCAACGGTTCTTGGAATTCATTAATTCCAACACCCTGGATCAACTAATCCATTGTCCCACCAGGGGCTCCAATATCTTAGACCTGGTCATTACCAACATGGGAGATAGATGCTCCATACCAGTGGTCACCCCCTCATTGGTCAGGTCTGACCATAAGCTAATCACTCTTGATATCCACATCCCACCCTCACCCCCTACTAAGAAAACCTCTGTAAAAAAACTTCTCCAAAGCCAACTTCATGCTACTCAAGTCAGAAGTGACAAACTTCATGACACCCATGCAGACAGAAGCTGAAAATTCAACTGCTGAATCCTACACTAAGGCACTGTTCGAGCACATCCACTTGTGCATAAATCGTGCCATCCCAAATAGAACCAAGATGCTCTCCTCCAAAAAAAAGAAGCCAATCTGGTGGTCCCCTACCATAAACAAACTATACAACAGAAGGAAGAAACTGTTGCAGAAAAGAGGAAAATCCCAGGAATGCAAAAAACTCCTTTACCAGCCTCAGTAAGAAGCTGAGATCCCTCATAAAATCCTCCAAAGCTAGTTACGAAAATAAAATTGCCAAAGATTCCAAAGACAACCACAAGGCATTCTGTAGTTATGTCAAGAATCTAAATGGCAATGCTCAGACCTGCTCTGAGCTACTACAGAATGGCATTAAATATACTGATCCCAAGGATATTGCCAATATCCTGGCAGATCGATTTAGCGCCAACTTCATCCCCCTCTCACCCCCTAAATGGCCGATCTCGATACCAAAAGATTGCCAAATTCCGGTAATCATGGCCACACAGCTAGAAAGCGCACTCTCCAAAGCTAAGAATACAGGATCCATGGGACCATATGACATCCCAGGCTGTGTACTACATGAACTACAAAATGAACTGGCACCTCACCTAAGTGTCATGTTTAATCATAGCCTCACCTCAGGCTTTGTGCCCACTGAGTAGCGCACAGTTACAGTTATCCCACTCCTCAAGAGAGGATCCACCTGGGATGCTGGGAACTACCATCCCATCAGTCTGATGAGCCTGATCTGCAAGGGCATGGAATGCATTATCATGGAACCTAGAAACAAAGACATTGGCAACCTTCAAACACTGGACCCCACCCAGTTTGGGTTCGTGAAGGGACGATCATGTCTCCTCAACCTGATTGACTTCTTCAAATCAGTCTCCAGAGCTGTGGACGAGGGTAAGGCAGTCCACACAGCCTATCTGGACCTCGCCAAGGCCTTCAACACCATCCCCCCACTCTGGAATCATAGATAAGCTTATTAAGCTGGGCATAAATCTTTGCATCAATCGAAGGGTTGCCAACTGGCTTACTGACAGAACCCAGACTGGAAAAGTAGCTGACTCCAAATCCAGCTCCAGAAAAGTGACAAGTGGAGTACCTCAGGGTTCAGTCCTGGGACTGCTCTTGTTTGGCATCTTCTTCTCTTAAGTAAAGGCCAACACTAAAGGACTCTGGCTAACAAAGTTTGCAGATGATAGCAAACTGGGAGCCATTATTGAATCCCCAAGTGATGTGGATATTCCGCAAAAGGGCCTTATAAAAACAGATGCTTGGTGCCAGAGCCATGGGCTCAAGCTTAATACCAAGAAATGTATAGTTATCTCCTTTGGGAAAAAACATGTACCCATGAATTACCACATAGGTGGCAGTACAATAAACACCAAAAGTGCGATGAGAGACTTAGGGACACAGGTGGACAGTGGTCTCACCTTCGATAACCACATTGCCACAACAGTCAGGAATTCCTTCTATGTGGCACACCTCATACCAAGGGCTTTTCATCCAGAAAAAAGGAGGTCATTATCCCACTGTACTTATCCCTCATTAGACCCATTATAGGGTATAACACCCCATTTGGTATGTACCTCACAAGACATCTGCAACAGCTGGAAAGGCTGCAGACATACCTCACTAAAAGAATCACAGGCCCAAAGCAGATTCCCTATACTGACCATCTAAAAAAGCTCCAGCTATACTCTGTGGCATATCGTCTACTCAGAGGTGATCTCTGCTTAGCATACAAGGCCATGTCAAACCCTGAGCTTTTGGACAAGCTCCACTTAATGAAATCCCAATCCCTCAGAGACACAATCTCCAGAGATCTAAACCTTGTCATCACAATGAACAAGACATGCTGGAGGGATAGGTTCTTGACCCAGAGACTCCCCATAATCTAGAATAGACTGCCCATACATGTCAAGCAGAGTGCCTCCTTGGCCCTCTTCAAAAGGAACCTTGATGATTGGATGGGAGATAGAAATTCACCCCAGGATCACGTCAATCGCACTGCTAGACAGGGGTCTAGGGAAGTAAATATTGTGGGAAGAAATATCAAGGGAATTGTTATGGCTAGGCTTGTATAGGCCCTAGGGCCAATAGCCTACTACCAACCTATGAACCTATGAACCTATGAACCTATGAACAAATGAATGCAGTAATTAGGACTGCCCATAGAGATCCATGTGATATAACAGAAGTAAACAGGATATATTACTGTGTTGCTAAATTAATAACTGATAAAGTTCTACCACAAGAACACAGGGTAGTGAGGGAAAGGAAGGGGAGAAATCAAATAGAGAAAACTATAAAGCAATTAAGACAAGAAGTGTCACTGTTAGTAGACTATAGAAGAGGGAATAGATCAACAAAAATATTAAGAAAGACAGATGTGATAAAAACAATGTGCAGTATTAGAACAGACCAAGATCTATCATGTACTATCACAAATAACAAACTAAAAATTTCAGCACAGGTGGAAAAACTTACAAGATAAACAGATAAATATAAAGGAAAATTAGAAAATAAGCAATTTATTGATGACCCAAAAAAGTTTTATAGAGAAATGGGAAACAGGTTAAAGGGAATTGAAAGACAGCCAAAAAAAGAGGAAATAGATACATTTTGGAGAAGTATCAATGGAGATCCTGTGGAATATAACAAAAATGCTAAATGGACAGAAGAAGTAAAAGAAAGAATAAGAAGTTTAAAGGTGCAGGATATGAAATAGGTTGAAGTAACAGCCAGACAGATTGAAACAAAGTTAAGAAATGCCTCTAATTGGAAAACCCTAGACCAAGATGCAGTACCTAACTTTTGGATAACGGTATTAACATCTTTGCATGAAGATTTAGCCATGAGTAAGAACTAGTTATATGTGCAATCCAAACAGACACCAACCAGGGTAACAACAGGCAAAACAATGCTTCTACTTAACAGGGAACCCGCAAGCTACCCTAAAAATTATAGAACAATAACTTGCCTTCCGACTATATATGGGAATTTATACTGACAGAGTTTATAGTCCTTTAGAAGAAAATTCAATTATGGCAGTAGAACAAAAGGGTAATAAAAGAAAGTCATATGGAACAAAGGACCATTTGTTGTTAAATAAAGTCATACTGGGGAACTGTAAAAAGGAGAAGAATTTAAGTATGGCATGGTTTCACAACAAAAAAGCATTTAATAGTACCCACATTCATGGATAAAAGGGTGCTTAAAAATGTAAAGGATACACCCTACACTGATCGACTACATTACAGTGACCATGAAATATTGGCAGACCACTTTGCAATTAAGCCATGATAAAATACAGATTATTATCCCAGGGATAAAAATTCAAAGGAAGTTATTATTTCGGGACTCTCTTGTCACCGTTGCTATTCTGCCCTGTCATTAAGCCATTAAGCTGTTTACTTAACAGCTTAGGCCATGGCTACAATTTGGTTCCTAGGAAACAACAAAGTGTGAAGACTTCTCATCTCCTCTTTGTCAATAATTTAAAACTGTATTGCTCATCAGATGAGGAACTGAAAACACAGCTGCAGGTTGTCAAAACTTTTTTTGGATGATATAAGAATGTCATTTGGTCTTGATAAGTGTGCAACAGTGACCATTAAAGCAGGAAAACTGCAGCACCAGGAAAACATCAGTTTGGGATGAGAATGAGATATAAAAGAACAGGAGCAAGAGAGAGTTTATAAATATTTGGGAATTGATGAAGGATCAACAATAAAACATGAACAGATGTGAATAAAACATAGTAAGGACTACTTTTGAAGACTTAAATTAATTCTGAAAACAGCGTTGACATCTAGGAACAAAATCCAAGCTATAAACCAATTTGCTCTTCCTGTCCTAACTTGCAGTCTTGGAGTGATTGACTGGCCCCAAAATGTGTTGGATAGATTAGACATGAAAACAAGAAGGATGCTTCATGCTCACCAAATGATTTATAAAAACCAGTGCATACCAAGATTATATATTCCCCGTTTCGAAGGAGGGATGGGCCTCCTTGAAATTGATTACATGTATAGATCTACAATTGTGGGACTCCACATATATTTGCTGACCTCACAAGACCCAAATGTAGTGAAAGTTTTGAAACATGAGGAGACTAATCTAAGATGACTTATCTGCTTAATTTAGCAGAAGCATATCGGCGTCAAGCAGGAATGGAAATTAAACCAGAAGTAGATAAAAATCTGGCAGCAGACTAGACCAGAAGGCAAGAAATGTGGAAAATGCATAAATATAATTGCAAGTATAGAAAACTTCTATAAGAACCTCATGTTGATCAGGAACAAATGCAGGAATGGTTGAGGAGAGGTGAATTCAAACCAAGAGATGAAAAGTTATTATTGGTGGCCCAAGATAGTGGGCTGTCTACACATTGGTTTACAAAGTCTATTGAACATGTGGGAAAATAAGACAAATGTAGGTTTTGTAAAACAGAACTGGAAACAGTTGTACACCTCGTTGCTGGCTGTGACATACTAATGGCAGAAGGACTGCATATTGAAAGGCATAATAATATGTCAAGACTATTGCACTGGGGATTGTGAAACATTATGGTACTGAAGTGGCTGAAAAGCACTGAAAATATGAGCCACAGAGCATCACAGTAAATGAAGAAGTCTACATTACATGGAATCATGCATTACCAACAGTTCAAAATATAGATGCTAGAAAACTAGATATAGTGGTCCCAGAAAAGAAGACAAAAGTAGCATTGATCACTGAAATTGCAACACCCAGTGACTACAGTGTCTTGTGTACAGAGAGACACAAAGTCATAAAATGTCAGGATTTTCAGGCAGAAATGAGAGCAATGTGGAAGAAAGATACCCAGGCAGTTTCAATAATAGCAGGAGCAAAAGATCTTTTAAAAAATAATCTATAATCATATTTAGATATGCTACCAATAAATGTAACTCCAAACAAATTGCAGAAGGAGTCATTACTGGCATTTTGCATGTGCTGCAAAGAGTACTACTGCTAACATCAAAGATTGAAACAATACTAATTTCATGAACTTTAATCGTACTTTGACTTAGGAATAGGGTCCATTCCCGTCATGGTATTAGAAACCCAAAAGACTTGGAGAAAGGAAAAAAGGGAAAGATTCTATAAGAATGAGAAGTATACTAATTGGTTCTCTGACAGAGTAGCTGATGCATAGAACAGACTACCAGATTACATTAAAGCAAGAACTAGTTTAGATATATTTAAGAACAGCCTGGACACTTATTATTGTAACAAGTGTTTTGGTTTATTGGCAAGCTAGAAGGGCATTAGTCACTGTGGCTGAAATAGCTGTATGTATGTATATATCTAGAGCCTCATATATAGATTGCTTGCTGATGTTTTGGCTTTTACATTAAATATTTTCTGTCTATTTGACAGTTTGTTCTATGTTCTCCCTCTCTCTCTCTCTCTCTCTCTCTTGTTTTTTTTGTTAATAGTTTATACGTGGACCTTATCTGGTGGCATGACGCACTTTTGGTATTCTGCTATATGCATATATATGTATGTGTGCATATATGTATATATATGTATATATATATATATATATATATATATATATATATATATATATACATACACACACACACACACACACACACACACACACACACACACACACACACACACGCACACATGCACACACGCACACACACACGCGCGCGTATGTATACAGACATACACATTGACATATATATTTCTGTATCTGTTTTTGCAGTGAGATGTCTGACACTATCTGCATGAACTGTATACCCACTTGGGTTCCTATCATGATAGAAAAATGTAAATGGTGAACGCATATTAAGCGAACCTGATTGGTCGAAATGTCGAAACGTCGCGCGCATAACATGGAAATCGCCATAGGGAATATTTTCCCTTTAGTTCAATGCGGTGCGATCTCAGAGTAGGAATATTTAAGTAGTGGGGGTTTGGGGAGCACAGCCCCCCACATGGGGGGTGCAGGGGGGATTGCCCCCCTGCCTACAGCATTTAGGTAAGTATAGTTTTTTATTTTTTTTTTTTATCATATTTTTGAAATTTCAAACATCGCTCATATGGTGTCAACTATATGGTGTTCGATGTTTGAGTTTTTCGAAAATATAATATAGACACACCCACTGCCTCTTGGTACTTGACATGTAGGCACACAAAGATGTTGTAACATTCATGCACCATGTACACTGCTGGGTCCCCTTTGAAATCTTGAAATACTGAAAGATTGACTTTCAGTATCTCAAGACAAAAATAACGAAAGTGTAGTTATTTGAAACTTTAACGAATGTTAGTTTACCGAATATGAGGTTTTTGGTGTGTGGAGTGCTTTGTCTTTCAGATGCCCTGTGGTCTGGGATTTAGACATGGCAGATGATGTGTGGTTGTGTATGGAGATTCAGGTAGGTTTTAACTGTTTAAGGGTTTTGGGTAGGGATTTATTATTCTTTAGTTGTTTGGGACGTTTTGGGAGTAGTTTGCGATAGAGAGGTGAAAGTGTGTGTGTGTGTGTGTGTGTGTGTGTGTGTGTGTGTGTGTGTGTGTGTGTGTGTGTGTGTGTGTGTGTGTGTGTGTGTGTGTGTGTGTGTGTGTATGTGTGTGTGTGTGTGTGTGTGTGTGTGTGTGTGTGTGTGTGTGTGTTATGGTTGAAGGTGGTGGGTTTTGTAAATGTGTAGTATGTGTGTTTTTCCCGTGTATGTTTGACAGTGTGCAAAGTAACTTTAGGGTGTGTAACAGTATTTTTTTGTGATTTTTGTGGTAGTGTGACCTCAGAATTGGTATATATAAGTAGCGGGGGTGTGGGGGGTGCAGCTCCCATATGGGGGTGCAGGGGACTTGCCCCCCTGCTTATACATAGGTTATGTGGGTTTTGTTGGTGCGTGCATTTTGTTGCTTTGTTACGGTATAGGCAGGGAGGTGTTTGTGATTTTGTGGTAGAGGGTGTATTAAAAAACTGAACATCGCTAGCTGAAAAGTTCAGTATTTTGAACTTTCAGTATAGTGACATTCATTTTTTTAAATTTTTCAATGCAGTTCAGTATTTCTGTCTTGAGATATTGAAAGTCGATCTTTCAGTATTTTGAGATTTGAAAATAGACCCACACTGCCAATGAGTAGATATAAAACAGTTGAGAGGGGATCAGATGTCAGAATTTAAACAGTGCATCACCCCAACATTGGACCATGCCTGTGCCACCTCTGCGTAGTACACTGCTGGCATTTATGTAATGCCCTTGTTTGTCCACTGCTGTATAGCAAACTACAGTAAAGTGATTGACAAGCACCTGCTGTAGCTGACCTTGTTGGTAACAATTGCTTGTCTGATCTTGGTACACCGCAGTGGCATCATAGGCCACATCTCTCCACATTCCTCATGGCCTAGTATGTCCTACATTACCATCTTGCTGCTGTAGCCACAGCCCCCACAACCTTTGGCCATGGGTACACTTCTACTGCACAACAGTATTCACATCATCAAATAGTGACATTTACCTTTGCATAACTAGTCAACAGTATTGAATATGGCTTAATAGCATGCCTAGCAGTTGTGTAGTACACCAATAAGTGCCTGAAAGGACTGATTATCAGAAATAGTCAGAGTAGTAATGCTTTTTTTTCTGTCTCACTTCCTCTCTGTCTCTGTTGCTATCATTGTTATATTATTTTTATTTTTTGATTATTGTTTTTATTTCTGTGCATTTATTTTAGCATTTTTGCAGCATTTGCCATAACTAATCTTGTGGCACAACACTGGTCTCTGTTGTACCTGTGGTGCAGCACTGGTCTATGTTGCACCTGTGGTGCAGCACTGGTGTCTGTTGTACCTGTGGTGTAGCACTGGTGTCTGTTGCACCTGTGGTGTAGCACTGGTGTCTGTTGTAAATGTGGTGCAGCACTGGTGTCTGTTGTACCTGTGGTACAGCACTGGTGTATGTTGTACCCGTGGTGCAGCACTGGTCTCTGTTGTACTTGTGGTGCAGCACTGGTGTCTGTTGTACTTGTGGTGCAGCACTGGTCTCTGTTGCACATGTGGTGCAGAACTAGTCTCTGTTGTTCATGTGGCAAAGAACTTACCTTAGGCTCTCCTTTAGATATGTCAGTGTCCATTGGCACACTATCTGCCTCTGTGCCTAGCTCTCCACCAGATGACAAAGGTTATATGGGAGGGAGACAAGAGGGCAGTTAATCACTGGTAGTGATTAAATATCAACAGTTCAAGCAGTCTTAGAAGTTCAACAGGTAGTATGCTCACCTTTGCTGCAGTAGGTTATGGAATCTTTTCAGGTATCTGCATTAATTTTTCAAGACTGACAGGTTGGAGGTTGGTGTAATGGTTAGGATGCTTTCCCTCACAGACACAATGTACAGGGTTTGCTTCACAAGTTTAGCCACCATATGATTATTGGCTAGGTGTTTAATAGTATGCAGACTGATTGCCTAGTGTTTACCTATATGAGAGTGCTGTTGACATCTGATGACATTGCCAAAAGGTGACATTTTATCACCCAGCAAAAGTTGGTTGGGTGGAGTTAGTGGATTGACAGCTTGAAGCTCACTTTGAAAAATGTTGTTATGTGGCTTAAGAGAGTTGCACATCTCTGTGGTACTATTGTCTTTACTGTATGAGACAGGGTTCAATGGTGACAGCAGTCATAGTGGTGACTGTGACTAACCTTTTCCTGTGTAGCCACACTATCAGTCATTGTTGTATTCCTATTAATTGTGTGTCAGCTGCAGCACCTCTTTCTTGGCCAGTCCTCGTCATCATCCCTAGTCCTTCCTCTGTAAGTATGACAGTATATATCTGTTGTGAATCCCCACCTCCTTATTATCAATACCCCTGTTGGTCTTTGTTTGTAGACCCATTGTGTGTGAGTTATAAATGAAAATATGACAGAAAAACTTTTAACAGAAGTTTCCATAATTAAATGACCTGCAATTTAGAGACACCAGCCACATGGTTTAATAAAATGTTTAGCGCTTTCATCCACAATATTATAGAACTTCCTCAGAACAAATTTTCTTTGATCACTGAGGTTATTTAAAACTTTCTTCACACCCTTGTTTTACAAAAATTCATTCTGATTTCCAATACATTTAAACACATCACACCCTTGACTCACCCAAAAATGCTCAACATTATAGGTATAACTGAAAGACAAAAATTTACATCATAATAACATACATCCACTACTTGAACTATTCCTATTACAATAATTATTTCTATAAATTACATAATGAACATCACCAAATCATTAGCAGTCTACAAAAATGAAATAAAAAAAACTTTTAATTAAAAACGAAGCTGAGAAAATTCTCTGTCCTTCACATTAAATATTAAAATACCTAAACCTTAATGTGCTTGTAATTGAAAGAAATTAATTTAGGTCTGGAAAATTGTTCACAAATAACCTAAGCTGCCATTTCAATTCTTGTAAATATATCTCTTCATTTCATGGTCCCTCCTCAGATATCAAGTTCCACTTTGTACAAAATCTTAAAAAATGGTCTTTGTGGTCATTAATATATTTAAAAAGGACATTCTCTAAACGACTGATTTTCATGTCATTCATATGTTCATAAATCCTTTCCTTCAGGTTTCTTTCTGTTTTTTTCCAATATAGGATCTCGAGCTTTCCTGACATAAAGCCACATGTACAATGCCCTTTGAGTTGCATTTACAATACTTATTGAATTCTACCTGTCCATAATTACTTAGCTTTACAATGGGTCCTTCTAATATGTGTTTACATTGATTACATTGTCCACAATCATAAGTCCCCACCTTATCACGTGCAAATGTGGTGGTATTTTTTATGGGCCTCTAATAAGTTCTTAAAATTCCTGTCTTTTTTAAATACAATAATAGGTTTTAGATCCAATATATCAAACTGGTCACCACTTCCCTGAAATAAATTCCAGTTACTGAAGATAACCATCCTTGTCGATCCTGCATCCAGATTATTACCACAATTGCATTCTGATAGCATTCTTCAGTCCCTTTTCTTTTATTTCCAATAACCAGGATTTTGTCCTACAGAATGGAGTGAAAATACCCTCTTTCCTTTTAGTACTTACCTCATTCATCGAGTTTATTACCAACTCAGAGGAGTAACTCCTCCTATAAAGCATACTCTCCATGTGAAAGGTATCCTCACTTGAAACAATATGGGCAAGCCTTTGACGTTTTATTAATGCTTTTTTCTTAAACAGAGGATGTGGGCTAGTATAATATTAACAGAATAATAGAATAGATGCACTTTTTAAAAATACTAGAAACACATTTTTAGTTTTCCAAATCTTTTGTTATCTAGGCATCCAAATAGTTAAGAACAGAATCATTACTATAATATGTAAAATCTAAAAAATCAGTAGTCTGACTGATATAGCTAATACATTTATCCAATCTGTCTTTACTATCCTTTCAAAAAATGCAAATATCATCCAAAAATTTGGCATACAATATCCAGGATTAAAAAAAAAACAGAATTAAATATATATTTAGTTTCCCACTGAGCCATAACTCCATTAGCAAAAATCAGGGCAAGAGCTGCACCCATTGCAAAACATTTAAACTGATGGTAATATAGAATATGAAATTATTGGTCAAAACTATTTCCAAAAAATCCAGTGATGAACTTAATTTTTTTCCACCAAAAATGTATTCAACCAGTCAATCCCAGTGTCATGGGAGATAACAGAATATAAATTCTGTATGTCAATCACAACTCATCTGTTCAGAAAATAGGTTTTGTTTAATCTTAGCAGGAAACTCCCAGGAAACAATTAAAATATGTGGAATACTCCCAAACATTCATTGTAACCTAAAATCTATAAATTTAGCCATTACATTAGTTTTTGATCTCTTCCCATCCACTATATGTTGAAATTCCATTCTGTTTGTTGCCCTATTTAAGTGCTACCATTCCTCTACAACTTTTCTACTCCCTGCATTCCTCTTTCATCTTCCCTATCTACAATTCTTGTGAAAAAAGGGAACCTTACCACCCAAAAAATTACCCTTCTCCATCTTTCACTTCCACCTTAACCTTCCTTATATCCTTTTGCATGTACCTCTGGTTGCCCCCCCGCCACCTTTCCTGACTTTCCATATGCCCATTTCCCCCATTTTAATCAAAAAGTGCATAGAAAAATAAATGAGAGCCACTTATTGTAGATTCTATCCATTCTCGTAGCATCACAAAGTAAGATGTATACATGAATGATAATGTGCATCCAGTAAGCTCATTACTGGTATTTGACAAGTCCCAAGCTGCAGTCATGAGAAAAGCTTCCTCACCAGCCGCCCTTTCAATTTTGTGAATTTAGCGAATTTCTTACAAGTTGTAATTTGAGCTGGGAAATTCCAACATTTTAATTAATAATTAACTTTTGGGCCACATTGAGCTTCTAAGTACCTTCATGTTAGCATTCACATGGTCAAGGGAGGCATGTTTTTGAATTCCCAGAAGATATTTGTTCATTTCTTAAATAACGTTCATGTGAAACATACACTTTCCTAAACTATTTTTCTAGTTTAAATTTATACACTAGATCAATGCAAATGACATATTCAGTTTTTATTTTCATGCTACAAGGATGTTACTGTTATACCTAGTGACCCCTCTCTAAAGGTCACTTTCTGGATTGCAACCAGGTATTAAAATTTTAAAAATTTCTCATCTCCACTGGTCATTAGCCAAGGTATCCCATACTAAGATCTAAGGGAAAAAAATGGCTGAAGCAGAGACTGTGCAATAGCATGAAGGTGGAACATTAAATGACTTCCATGGCATTAGAACATGGTTTAAAGTAAACAAAGCAATGTATGACTACAAGCAGGGATGATTCTACTATTAATAATTATAGTCTCATTCACTTGACTTGAAATTAATCTATCTCAAATGTCTAAAACTTCAGGAGATTTTATCTCAAACCAGCAATACTCTAAATGTCATAAAACAGATAAAACATTTTGCAGGAGTGGGGATAGCCCACTTGGATCCCCCTTTCATGGAGGAAACTCCCTGCATTCCAAACTGTACACAGATATCTATATACTTTGTCTGTTTATCTATCCATCTACGGGTACAGTTTGAGAACAGTGTTATCACAGACCGCTTTATTCTGATATAAAATAAAAGTGAATGCTCATATGACTAAAAATTCTTTTAAACGGAGTTTTGCTGGCGGCCTTTTGCATGGGATCAAATTGTAGTGGAGTAAGGGAATTTGCCCTGACCTTACTGTTCAATCTTGGAGTTACTATATATAATTAGCAGGATGGAGACTTGACCTGCAAAAAATAATTATATTTTCGATCTGTTTAGATTCACTCTGAAGTGATCATTCTTTGAACGTTTGAAACTTAACAATATGCTCATAGATAGATATTATAACTCTGGGATTGCACAGATTCTATTAAAAGAGAGACAAATTGTAACACTCACTGTCCTTCTCTCACTCTTCCACATGATACATGTCAATTAAACCCTCCTGGTTCACTCCAAGTTATGATCTCCTGAGCTTGGCTTAACTTGACTTCAACAAACAGTAGGAATACAAATCATAAAAGGAATTGATCTTATAAAATGCAAAATTTCCCTAATTTCAGGGCCTATGGTGACAAGAAAAAAACACTGTATGGCTACTATGACCCACATATTTTAGACTAAAATGAAGGAGAATGTAGCATAAAGAGTAGAATGATTCAGAACTTGCACCTGATGTCATCTAGGTCAGGTTTTAGAATGGGAAATGAACTGATATCATTGCAAACACTTGATGGCAATATTATCTTTTTCTGTACTGATTTTACTGACTGACATGTGCATTGAATTCACAATAACACAGGTCTGCCTTGCAACACATGAGGATGTATGTGCAACTTTATGCCCATGGGTTTATATTTTTAAATATGTATATGTATGTCAATCTATTCATGATTCAGTGATTAAACTGATATTGATATTTAATCCAGTCCCTTATGTTACACCTGGCACATATTTGTGTTGAATAAATATAAATATGCCCCCTAGTAATACAAGACTGCATGTAAAATAATATCACAGTTTCCTAGCATTGTTCCTGTACTAGTACAGCTTTTGTGTCTGGTAATCTCTTATTCTAATGCACTCAAGTAACTTTAATCATCCACTCACACTAGAATATTTTGAGAGAGCTATAGTAAAGCAAGCATTTTCTAATTCTGCATAAGTGAATGTATATATTCAAAAAACTGTGCTATTTAATATTAGGAGAGACAAGAACAGTTATATTTAAAACAGGTATTTCAGCATCAAATACCAAGGCTCACCACAGACATTCTAATTAGCTAAGTTCAGGATGCATCAGGTTAATAGGCCACAGTTCCAAGCAATAGCAATGTAAATATAAATGTAAGTCAAATTGTAAACGAGATATGGTATATAAAAATGTTAATGTGCCTGGGGCTCTATTCACACATGCTGAGTGCTAGGTGGAAGTCACAGAATCATAAGGGGAAATGCCTGCTAAAGTCATAAATGCATACATAATTAATTCCACAACCTTCTGTGCATAGTTTTTTATCATTTCTTACTGCAACATTATAAGCAGTTCTGCAATGTTTAAAGTCTATACTCGGCTGTATAATGGCAAATGTAAGTAATATTTGAACTACGCCATAGGAGCTGCAATATATTACCTCACCTCAGTCATGTCAAAGTAAAAATAAATATATACTCTACTGTACTAAATTAGCCATGTCATACTAAAAATGAATAATATTCTCTAACTCTGCCAGCATTTCTCTCAACAGTTACGCATTTCACACAGCACATTTTTTCACTCAAATTTATTATTCTTGTATATGAATTTACAGTTCTGTAGCTCCTTTGTGATACTTAGGTATTATAATCTAACATTAACTCAACAAAATCAGATGTTAATAGTTAAAGCAAAGTTCCATTATTCTCAGATGCATTCTAGCTTAAAACATACTTAATATTTTAGATTTTTAGATCCATTTTTATGACTGCAAGTGTACATTGCTAGGCAGCTTGACAGGTAAGCATGTAATAATACATATTTTAATATAGATTGCTTGTGCCATGCAGAATGGAATTATTAGTTATAAACAGTATTTCCGAGTAAATATTAATATAGACATGAAAGCTTTTGAAAGCATACTAGTTCATGTTTAGATATCATCGAATGGAGCAACTTAAAAAATATATTCCAGTAGTCAAATTAACCAGATACTTGTATCTGAATGGCTTGTGGCTTCCTTTCTTTAGTCAACAAAACTACAGGTGGGCAAAAACACATAGGATATCGACTGAAGACTGGACTAGTTGCATATGGTGGAAGTAGGAAGCAGGTACTGGACAGCAATAGTTTAAAGAGGAGGCACAAAATGTAAAGCTAATGGCTGCTAACATGAGCAAGTCAGAAAATGCTATGACACAATGACTGGAAGAATGGTATAAACAGAAAAGTACAAAAGTAAAATTTTTTTCTTGCCAGATTTCCTCCACAAGGATCTTTTATGGAAGTCAGAGATGTCAATTGTTGAAAAAATACCTGCCATACTTATGGGTTACAATAATAAAGCAGTTATTTTGGCAGAGACAAATGTTCCTTCAACCCCATACCCACCACCTTACTTATACCAAACCTGAGTTTACACAATTGTAGGGCAAAGGAAAACACCCTGAAAGGATGGAAAAGTACTCTCACTACTGCATCTTCATAGTAGTGTGAGCAACTATGAGAATATTCAGGAGTTGTTAGATTCATGGAATTCAAATCCCAGCACTTGGCAGGATACTTTTCATTGAATGGTAGAGCTTGTTATTTTCTAAGAAACAGATGAGAAGACATAATCGTTTCCTGTGACATAATTAGATGGTTGGAATCTAATCACACTGACAACAAAGAAATAAATCATATAATCTGCCAGTCGATCATGTTGTGATGTCAATGGTTGTATTAGTATTGCTTATGCATGTTACAGTTTCTTAGTGTGAACATGGGTATGTGATCACTAAGAGAATTTGGTAAAATACCAGAAACACTGATCATCTTGAGAGAAGTGGTAAGGATCTAGTCAACAATAGATTATCTAGACATTTTTTTAATGAAGCCAGGTCAGTGTAGTGATGATTTTGGTCAGTTCATATAAGTTTATGGCTTTTGTGATGGAGTCAGAATTTAGTGAAAGCCGGTCAGTGCATAGGTCACCTATTACAACTCATTCTTAATAGACATTAAACGTTATCCAGCAGCAAATGTGTTCAGTGATATTGACAGTATTGTCTGGGAGAATATAAGATATAATAATGCATAATTATTTTTGATTATTGAGTTTGAAATAGAATATTGAGACATCAGCATTGTTAACGTGTTGGGCTCAGTCTCTGGTACTTTTTGTAAGGGGTCAGACCTTTCCTAGCCACTAATTTCTGATTTATGCCATTTGAAATGTTATTGCAGACAAAAGAGAAAGCATTACTAGAAATTTTGAATTGGCACTTCAAAAATTCCAGAATTAGCTATACTCCACTTTTTTCACTTTTAATTTCTGACCATTGTCCTTACATCAGTCATTAACATAATAATTGGAGCAATTGTCAGTCCATGGAATTTAGAATAACAACTCCAAATTTACATAAGACGTGTATCTTTCTAAGTGCAGAAGGGTATAAAGAAAGGGACTGTCGTATTGGAAACAGTAGAAAGACAAGTTATACATGAGAGCACATGGCAGTTACAAACAAATTAATAATATGCCTCAGAATACAGTCACTAATGTGGTGTGGTCACATTCAGTGCATTGTTACACTAAATCCTATAAGTGTAGAAAAACACCCATAAGTCCTCTTTGCAGTTCATTAAGGAATCTGAATATTTCTTTACTGAGCTGGCATTGCATGAAAAGTAAAATGCTATATATTTCTCTTGAACAACTTTTTTAGACCCTCACACCATTTAGACTCATATGTCATAAAGTACAAGAAGTATCTTTATACCTGGAATCAACAGCTAAATGTAATTCATAACTGAGGGCCATGACATATTATTCTGAGAAATATGCAAAAATATTTCTTACAGCGACAAACTTGTAGTCATTTATTACCCAGTATCATCAGTAGTCATAAAGCAGTTTGACTGCTTTGATTTTGCAGTTTGGTTTAAAACAAATGTACGTTGTGGAATTTTTCAAGCTGGCAAATTCAAAGTCTACATGGATCATATCATTGGTGTGTTTTTCTGAGAAAAGTGATAGGACTAATACCCTTTCCTCAGAAAGAATAACATTTGTTCCATTGTATGTGTTCTAGCAAAATAAGCTTACTGTACTTGCTCTGACAAGTATGCACATGAAGAGTCCATTATATAATTTCATTAAAAGCTATCTTAGCATAAAACTAATAAAAGTGGAACCGTCTAGAGGTCTTCTCATGAAAGCTTTATAACAAAATGTTGAAGCTCCCACGATCCACATGCCAAAAAGCCAGTGACACCTTGTTTTTTCAATAAATAGTTCTCTATTTATTCCACAATGAAGTAGATAGCAATGAATTCCACCATAAAATCTAGCACCTCAGCCATAAACAGCCTTTACAGAGTAAAACACATTCTCTGAATGCTTCCTATTTATACCAAAGTTAATTTCAATTATGGCCGAGGCACTAGGAGATTTTATGGTGGAATTCATTGCTATCTACTTCATTGTGGAATAAACAGACGATTATTTATTGAAAGAAACTAGGTGTCACTGGCTTTTTGGTACGTGGCTCATGGTATTAATTTACATCGAAGTGTGGTTTAGGCTTTAAGTTATGACCAGTGACTAATTTCTTTCTCTGCCTCATATTTTTCGTGAAACAGGGATGGAATTTACTCAGAGAAATGGACATACCAATTTACATTCAGAGCTAAATACTGCAGTTATCAATGGTAATGAAACATTGGTACAGCAAAACAATAGCATTTCCGAACAGCAGTTGAATACGCAAATGAATGCATCAAAGAAATGGGAATAATCCAGATTACATGTAACAACTAATCCTGTTGCTGCGATAGGTAAGAAAACAGAACTGTCTTCTTATCCAGCAGCACAGGAACTGTGTTCTCAATTAGAAAAGTTATTATTTAAAGAAATTGTAACATTTTATAACCTTAACAGTCTACAAAGATATCAGGAGCTGCAGATAACACCACGGTGACTTCGGGCTATTAAAAGTCTCTCTACCCCATTTGAACTATCGGAAGAACAAGAACAGGGGTTCCATGAGAGGTGGATTGCTGCAGCACATCGATGCTGTATGAAATGGGTATCTATACTGATTGACGGAGAAAACTTTAAAAGAAATAAAATATTAGAGGAAACCAGGAAAATGTGTGAGGAGGTGGTTAAAATAACATCAAACACAGCATTGGAATCTTTTTTGGCAAGTATTAATGATCATCTTTCCATTTATGAGAAAGAACTGATACATAGAAAGAAGAATAAACTTCAGAGAGATCTTAGAGATTATGAGCAGAAGAAGGCATTTGTTTTTTCATCCAATCAGCAATCCAAACATCGTAGTGTCAGTTTTCAAAACCAGGGAACATATGGTCAACAGAAGAGCCGTAGTTTTTATTCAGCGGAAAGCGGGGCATCCTCTGTGGAAGAAGAGGAATTAATGGACCAGGAATATCCCGCATTACCTAGACCTAGTAATGCAGAATCCTTTTAAAAAAATTTTCGTGGACCAGGTGCCATTGGAAATGGTGCAAGGAAACGGGTGTGGCAAGGACATGGTAATTACAGAGACCAGGTCCAAGGCCCATAAAAATGAAGTAAATAGACTAACTAAACAGGTAGAATGTAATGTAGTTAATTCTTATATAGTCATTTTATCTAATTATGTGTTTGATGAAGATGAAATATCTGTTTTGCAAAGGGGTCTGAAATTTATTCCAACTGTTTTCCCAAGACTGCATGAATTAAAAGGTGAAATATTTAAACTAATACGTAAAATGCATTTGAAAGAATTTTTTTATAATTCTGCTTCACATAATATAACAGTGTCGAGTGAAGACACAGATTCATCTAGTGAATGTAGTTTTTATTCTTGTGACTCCGATGCTGAAATTAATGCATATACATTGTTGGATACAACTAAAATATCTGTTAAAAGCACTTTTATGCCACCTTTTAGAAATACAAATATACAGCGATTTAATACTGCTATAAATTTAATATTAGATAAAGAAATGAGTGAGTTCAATAGAATGAACAAAAAGTTTAATTTAACAAAAGCGTAATGGTACAAATTAAAGCAACTAAGCACAAATGATAAAATAATATTTAAGCCATCAGATAAAGGGGATAAACTGGTTGTTATGAACTCTTTGGCTTATTATGATATGTATATACAACATTTAAACAATGAACAAGTTTATAGTAAAGTAGATATGACAATATATATTCAAGCTCAAAAGGAATATCAGATGCTGCTAAATAAGGGAGTAAGGTTACATTACTTCACAGCATCGGATGTATCAAAAAAGTTTATGACTAAAGAAAGTTCTGTAGCAAGATGTTTTTGTGTTCCTAAAATTCACAAAGACCTGTTGCATCCCCCAGGACACCCAATAGTGTCAGCTTCTGGATATTTTATGCATAATTTGGGCTGTCTTTTACACAGACTATTGTTGAAGAAAGTGCTTAAGCTTCCATCCTATATTAAGGATCCCTTTGATTTTTTGAAAAAGGTGAAAGAAGTAATATGGATGGAAGATATGTACGTTGTAGTTGTAGATGTGACTAGTCTATATACCAGCATAGAACATCAATATGGACTAGAAGCTTTGCAGGATTTTTAGGAGATAATCCTAGAACCCAATATATCAAAGAGTTAGTGTACTTTTGTTTAAAAAATAACATTTTTGAAATTGAAGGAAACCTTTATAGGCAAAATCAAGGTACAGCCATGAGGGCAGCTTTTGCCCCCATGTATGCTAATTTGTTCATGGGGTGGAAAGTACTCATATCTGCAGAAGTGTATTCTGTGGCATAGGGGGGAGTGTTATCAGTATAATGGAAGCATGTTTCAGTAACTAGGCAGGCATGGATTTTTTCAAATGTAGATAACCTCAAGCTTAGACATTTTTTGTTTAAACTTGTTGCATTAAGAAGTGTTTCTGTAATGTAGGCAAAACTGGAATTTTCTCTACATCGGTACATCTAGGAAGCACATATATACATATATATATATATATATATATATATATATATATATATATATATATATATATAAACACTTGTGTATATGAAAAAGCTAGAATCATAAGCTGTTTTCCCTTTCCAGGAGGAGACACAGCTTTTATTTTTTTCTCTTCCATGCCTTAGAGGCCATCTGACTGCCATCTCTACCTCTGCTCAGTACAGTATATTCATTATGGAGGTAGGAGTACTATAGCCCACTTATTCCTCCTAGTGATGAGAGCTGAACAGCAGAAATTGAAGATATCACCCATACAAGTTCATTTTTTCCCACTGTATGGACTTAACTGTGCTTTACATGCCAATTAGCCCTCTCAAGGGTTATGAGTGTATCACCAAGGGCACTGGGTCACTTACATAGGCTAGGGACACTTTAGGACTGCTATGCCCACCTCAAAGACATTACTTCCATGGCCTTCATGTTTTTTTACTGAGAGATTCTACAGTGGGAACAAGCACTCTAACCTCAAACTCTTCCCTGATGTACAGAGTCAGCATGGCCACATCTGTCCTCCCTTGCTTCACACCATCGCCAAGAGCTATCAGAACCCCTATTAAAACTCAAGCTGCCTGGAGCATAGCCATGACTTTATGCATCTGTAGCTACAGAGCTGTCATAATACTCTTCTTGGTATCTCATCACATGCACTCAAGTAGTCGGATGTGGAACCGAAGTATCTGGGGTGCAATCAATCATAATCACCCATCAGATCTGTATCATTGAATGTACTGTGCTCACATTGTCTGCCCCCTCTGGTACTTCCATGCCTCAGGTCCATAGTGTGTGCATACTACCTAAATATAGGCTCCAGCAGACTGAATTGTACCCTCAGGGGCAGCCTTTAATCTTCTCTGGGAAATGTATCTGGAATGTAAAGTCCAAACTCTACCTAAGACAGGAAACGTAGTCATTGCCTGCTCAGTTTTGCTTTTCCCATCTAACTGCACTGGTTTTGGCTGCTCAACTCTACCCTAAGTCTCCTAATAGTTTACTCAAGACTAAAATCTCTGTATCATTGTAGTTGTCAACACAAAATTGTATGTCATTCTAGAAAAATAACAAATGCAACTAAATTAAAAAAAATGGAAACCAGGCCTAAGAAATAGAAATTTGTACTTTCTTCCTTCATGTATGAGATCTGTTATACTCAAATATTTCTACATTTAATAGAACACCGGTCACTTTCTACATTGTGTTTATTCCATTTTACTAACTAGGTTTTAGATTTCACATGACATGTAATACTTAAAATGCTTCATAAATCCAGCAAAAAATTCACAGTGAGTTCTTTGGCAGAGTTTATAAAAAGTGCATTGTCAGTACCTGTGGTTTTGTTAATTTGAATATTATATTAACCATCTTAACTTACTCTGTCATGAATACTCTTGTCTGTGCCTTCATCGTACTAGGCTCACTAGCACTATATTTCAAGAAATTACTTCTGCACCTCTGGGTAATACATATTATAGCAATAACCCATGCCTGGGTGTGGGTAATGTGGGATTTACCCATGGTTGGCGTGGTTTCGCCCTCGGGACCAAACAAAGACAACCGTGGGTAAATCCCGCATTACCCACACACAGAAGTGGGTTATTGCTATTATACTATGACATTATTTAAGAAAAGAAATTATTACTTTTCTTAAATAATGGCATTGTATAATGCCTCTTTGCTGCCCTTCCACAGCTGTCTGGTATCCGCGGCAGTTCTGATGTACTGCGCATGCCTACGCAGTACATCAGAGCTGTGGCCAAAAGCAACAGAGAAAGCAAGATCTCCGTTGCTTTTTACTGTTTTGCTATGTTAAATGGGTTTAACATAGCGAGA
Organism: Protopterus annectens; assembly: GCF_019279795.1. Taxonomy (NCBI): domain Eukaryota; kingdom Metazoa; phylum Chordata; order Ceratodontiformes; family Protopteridae; genus Protopterus; species Protopterus annectens. The sequence continues at coordinate 867,753,889 of NC_056734.1, forward strand.
CAGCTTTAAAATAAGCAACGGAGATGTCCGTTGCTTATTTTAAAGCTGTCTCGCTATGTTAAACCCATTTAACATAGCAAAACAGTAAAAAGCAATGGAGATCTTGCTTTCTCCGTTGCTTTTTTTTTTAAACCTGTCTCGCTATGTTAAATGAGTTTAACGTAGTGAGACAGCTTTAAAATAAGCAATGGATCCGTTGCTTATTTTAAAGCTGTCTCACTACATTAAACCCACTTAACATAGCGAGACAGGTTTAAAAAAAAAGCAACGGAGAAAGCAAGATCTCTGTTGCTTTTTACACACTGTGCCGCTATGTTAAGGAGTTTAACATAGCGAGACAGCTTTAAAAAAAGCAACAGAGATCTCTGTTGCTTTTTTTAAACCTGTGTCGCTATGTTAAACTCTTTTAACATAGCGAGACAGTGTTTTAAAAGAGACTTATACTAATGGAAAACGTCCGGGCGACCGGACCTTTTTCCATTAGTATAAGTCGATTTACAACGTGCACGTTGGCCAATCAGCGTGCATGTTTTGGAATATTAATGGGGGGTCATGGTATAATTTGTAATAGTTATGAGTCAAAATAATGGATGTTGTAAAAATTGAGAGATAGTTGAGAGGTATGCTGATAGCTGCCAAACCTTTCTTTAGAGTACAGTAAATAGGTGAAGTACGTGTGTGTGTGTGTGTGTGTGTGTGTGTGTGTGTGTGTGTGTGTGTGTGTGTGTGTGTGTGTGTGTGTGTGTGTGTGTGTGTGTGTGCATGAGTTTGTATCTGTGTGGGTACAACACCAAAAAGAAGAAGCAGTTCCTCCCTGGTGAATGCAACACAGACACATTGGAAATTGCCAGTCTAAATTATCCAGTCAGTAGTATGTTAATCAATAATAAAAAATTCCTCCACAAAGGTTGTAATAAACTGAACATAAAATATGAATTGCAGTATGAAGCACTTATAAGCTCAGTTTAAAACTCATTTATAAATCCTGTAAGAGCCTTTCATATATTATTACTTCTTCAGACCATTGAAATCCACACACAGAAACTATCTCCTTATATATGAAAGTCAGCACATTTTTATTGAGCACTACTTTTTAACAATGTGGCTTGTTATCATACTAGAAAACATTGAAGCTAGAAGATTGGAAGTTTCTATCACTGACGCTTTTCATATATCAAAACAGGTTTTTCTCAGATGCTGTGCTTTGGGTTTAGTCACAATAGTTAGAAGACAGGGCATGTTTTACAGCAACGGTTTGAGTGTGCAGTTTAACATTTCTGTATTTGCATTTTGACTAAAAGAGACGTGACTAATCATAGTAAATCCCATTGCAGAATCCATCAACACTTCACTTGCTAAATAATTAAGCCCATTTATGTCTTAAAGGCCTAATCTTTGGAATATACTTCAAGCTATAAACTTCATTTAATCTGGAATATTTCATAGCATCAAATGCAGTCATCCAGTTATATTCCTTTTCTTCAAACAAGTTGTTAATATATCCACTTTTCAAAGATATGTTAAAAAAGACACAAAAAATAAAACCATAAAAATCATTTCATGAAACAGAGTTTTATAAAGAACATTTTCACTCTTACATTTTTATAGAATAAATGTTCTCATTCAGTCATGCAATCTTCTGCTTGTCTTCCTAATGTAAAAGCAGAAACATAGCGCATATTTTGTTTTGCAATGAATATATCCAACAGATCACTAGATATGTTTTTTTGTTGATGGACAAAGTGGATATTTTGATGGGAGTCTAAATTAAAGGATGTGCAATCAGGGAAAGCTTCTCTTTTTCACCTGTTGAAACCAAATAATGTCACTTTCTATCTTGCAGACAAAAATAGGTTCATCGCTGATGATTCTTTGTAGTGTCAACTTTATAGTGAGGGACATGTTAGAATGTTTTAGTTTTACAACTCAGTTATGTTTTAACTATTTTAAATTTTGAGGTGTGATAGATTACAGGCCAGATTCAATAACCCCAACACAGTCTATTAAAACTGTGTGTATGTTGCACTGTGGCACGCGCACACAATAGTGCACTATTTTGGATTCAGTAAGTGACTCTAAATGGTGTGTTGAGCTGCACAAAGAAGGTAAACAATGTGGCATCCTAATTACAGCATAAGCAGCCGAATTTTATGCTAATCAACTAATCCAAGATGGAGAAGCTATTCAACAAGCTATAAAGTGACCATGTAGAATGACTGACCTACATCCACATTGATACCATTCCCCTCCCAGCAGATGCTCCATCATAGACACATCATGTTCCCATGTGTCATTCATCCAATACACTGAATCAGCAACACAGCAGAGGCAATCATGCATGTTGGTTTTCCCCTGGAGAACCTACTGGAATACAGCCAAGCAAAGGAGTCTACACAAAAAGATTGTTCAGGACTACTGTTGCTTTACTTCCTGGGTATGCGCAACTGGCTGAAGTCTATGCTGCTGTTAATAGGCCACAGTCAAGAAGGAGAAGAGTTTTCAGATCCAGTTTAAGTTATCACAACCTGCATGACATGGAAATTGTAGAGTGCTACATGGTGGTTACAGACACACTACAAGAACTCTGCAACTTCTGTCATCATCAACTCAGAGCCAGGGCAAACTGAGGAGAACCCAAGCCAGTGGAGACAAAGATATATATGGCACTTAGAATTTTAGCTACAGGAACTTTTCAGAGACCAACAGAGGAAATGCTGGAGGTGTCACAGGCACTGGCATCCAGGATCCTCCATTAATTCCTGAATGCTATGTTCTACCATGCCAGTGAACACATACATTTTTCCTATAGTCCTGAGGGCAAGGCCATAAATATGCAGGAGTTATACCCTGCAGCATACCTCCTTGAAGTGCTGGGTGCCATAGATTTTACACATACAGAAATGAATGCACCACCCAGGGAAGAGGGAAGACAACCCAGGCAGTTACCATGACTCACATATCTGGCACACCTCCCAACTGAATCAGATGTTCACTAGGGAGAATATCCCACACGGTCATTTACTGGGGGTTGCAAGTTATGCACTGGAACCATGGCTGATGACGCCCATCAGAAATGCACACACACCCTTTGAAGAACACCATAATGATGCATGATCAATCCAGAAATATCACAGAGCATGTGTTTGGGCTACTGAAGTCATGATTACAGTGCCTAGATACATCTGGGGAGCCCTGAAGTACAATCCATGTACATGTACTGAAATATTCACTGTCTGTGCCATGCTACACAACATCATCCTGAAAAGCAGCTTCAGCAAGGGGAAGGACCACACCCCATGGCCTGCCATGTCTGGGTGTCAACAACATAACCACTGATGGAGCAGTGGAAGTAGTGTCACTATGGAGTGTGATCAAGCACAGCCATATTGGCTAACAGTAGATGTGACTGACCTACACCTATATTTATACCATTCCCCTCCCAGCAGATGCTGCATCACAGACAGATCATGTTCCCATTGAATCGGCAACACAGTGAGGCACTTATGCATGTCAGCTTGTGCCATATCTGCAACCATAAGCATTTCTCTGAAGGACATATGGGAATGTGTACCTCCATGACAGCCCTAAACATATGTTGAGTAGCATGGGAAGACACACCTGGATCAGGTGGAGGATGGACAGCAGGCATCCTCCATGAACCCTAATAACCCTCCTGGATGGCACCTTGACCACTCTTTGGCTGCAACCAGAGTCAGCAGGCACAAGCCACAGTAACTACACTTCCCTGATTAAGTGTCTCATCCTCCACCTGTCCGATATCTGAGGGCTCACTGGAATGGGTTGGCATAGGCCTAGTGGTTGTATCCGATGGAATTACAGGGAATGGCTGAATGTCAACTTCGGTGTCTGACTCAACCTCTGCACCCTCCAAATATGCCACTGTTTGGCCACCATCATCATCAAACTCTACTGATACTCTGACATCAGGTGGTAAGAGTCCTACACTTCCACTGTCAGGATCACCTGTGATGATAAGCAATAAACACAGGAAAGAAATTAATAGCTACACTACTATAGTCAAGTGTATGCTAACTAACAGTGGTGCCACTACTGCAGACAGTACAGCAATATGCACAACAGTCCTGACACCCACATCATACATATGGATAAAATATATATTTCTTTGAACTGCACATCACTACTGACAAAAAAAAATATTTGGATTACCATGTGCAGATGATACTATGCTTCCCCATGGATGATGATCCTGGAAGAAATTAAGCAAAAGGTAAGGTCAACATTATCACAATTAACAGTAACATAGGAGGTTAAAACTTTCTGCCCTTTATATGTCCATTAGCAATACTTTTAACAAGAGCTTGGA